>NC_057797.1:478699391-478932132 GCF_018294505.1 Triticum aestivum | reverse complement strand
GGATGAACATGACCCCCATGGTGTGGAGGGCTGGATGAACAGTAGATGGTGGAGGGGTGGTTGAACAGGACCCTGTGGTGTGGAGGGCTGGATGAACAGTAGACGGTGGAGGGGTGGTTGAACAGTAGCCGGTGGAGTACCGCGCGGTGGAGGCTGGATGAACAGGAGCCCGTGGAGGCTGGAGGAGGTCGACGGTGGAGATGAACAGTATCCTGTGGAGTCCCGTTTTGTGGTACGCCACATCCCTCCCGATGAACAGGACCCCCATTTCGACCGTAGCGCCAACACAAGTCTGTTTACTCCGTTTTGTGGTATGCCACACCCCTCCCGATCAACAGGACCCCCGTTTCGACCGTAGGAGGTCCGTTTCCTCCGTTTTGCGGTACGCCAGACCCCTCTCGATGAACAGGATCCCGTTTCGAATGTGGCCGGTCGAACACAAGGCCGTTTCCTCCATTCTGCGGTACGCGAGGCCTCGTTTCCATCGCCTGTTCCGTCCAAGCCCTCCCGATGAACACGACGCATTCTGTTGCCTCCCCATGAACACGATGCATTTCGTTACCTCCCCATGAACACGAGGACGACGTTGTTTCTCCGTTCCGACCCAGCAATGTACACGAGCCCTGGCCGTACGTATGCGCTAGTAGGCATTCGAGACCCCGCCCATATGTACACATACGTGGCCGTATTTTCTTTCTTGCACCCTGGCCACTGTACGTACGTGTACATGCTACGTGCGCGCCTCTACTACGACACGTGCGTGCCTCTACATCGACCAGTATGTACGTACACGTTCGCGACCAGAATGACAACGCTACGTACACTTCGACCAGGTGGGTCCCGACTGTCAGGCACTTCCTTGCCTGCGAAGATGTAGCTGGTGGGTCCCAGTAGTCAGGGGGGCGAAATACGGTGGCCCGTCTGGTGGGTCCCCGCTGTTAGGTGGAGGAATAATTATTTTGCACGTAATAAGGAGGCACTTCCTTGCTGCGGCCGTGGACCCAGCTGTCAGCCTCTCCACGTACAGTCCATGTCCGATGGAAGCCGTTCCTTGACCACATTGACCATGCCGCGCCAAGAGCACCAGGGCGGTGGACGACGGCGAGGCCTAGGAAGGGGACGACGCGGAGCCGGGGAAGACGCGGCAGTGGATGCCCACGCGTAGAGTAGTACGAGGGCACTGGTTCGCTGCGGTGTGAGGCTGCCGTCGCCGGAGAGTAACAGGGGGTGTGGCTGAGTAGAGGGATGGCCTGGCCTGCAGTGGGAGTAGTAGGGTGCGGTGAGGCCTCCGCCGCATCGTAGCCGACCAAGGGAGGCAGGAGCACAAGGCACGACCGGTGCTGGTTTGGGCGGCTGGAGCAAGAAGACCAGAGGTTGAAGAAGCACTACGGCTGTTGGATGGACATCGTACGGTCACTGGAGCTAGAATCGTGCATATTGACTAAGTTGACAAAGCCCTCCGTCCCCGTCAACTTAGTAGGCCCACAAGTCAGCCTGCCACTATACTGGGTCCCAGCTAACATGGGGAGTATTCATTTTTTGTGCGTAATAAGGAGGCACTTCCTTGCGTGTGAAGATATAGCTGGTGGGTCCGAGATGTCAGCGGCGGTAACATTTTTTCACAAAATACAGAGGCCCTTTCAGTGGGTCCCTGATGTCAGGTGGAGGAATCATTATTTTGCACGTAATAAGGAGGCATTTCCTTGCGTGTGGCCGCGGACCCAGCTGTCGGCCTCTCCACGTACAGTCCACTTCATATGCATGTCGGTCGTTGACCACGTTGACCAGGCCGCGCCGAGAGCACCAGGGCGGTGGACGATGGCGAGGCCTAGGAAGGGAACGACACGGAGGCAGGGAAGACTCGGAAATTGTTTCCCACGCGGAGGGGAGTACGACTGTACGAGGGTTTACTGGTTCGTCTGCCATCGCTGGAGAATAACAGCAGGTGTGGGTGAGTAGAGGGATGGCTAGGCCAGCGGTGGGAGTATGGTGGGGCGGTGAGGCCTGCGCGGCAGCATAGCCGGCCGCGGGGAGGAGGGAGCAGGCAGTCCCGCCGGCGCTTGTTTGAGCGGCTGGAGCAGGAAGAGCAGAGATTGAAGAAGCACGAAGGCCGTTGGATGGACATCCAACAGTCACTGCTTGTGCGTCAACCTTTTTTTAGGAAAGCCTCTAATCTGTGGAAAACAGCATACAACCCATCTGCCACTATTTCTAATAATTTTCAGCTCATACTGCTATATGTGGCGCTCTGGTGTCCAAATGGGTTAAATCCATCTGAAGCTAAGCCAAGTCTAATGTTTCTTGGGTCAGCAGCAAACTCTTTGTGTTTATCATTGAAGCTTTTCCACTCACTACCATGAGATGGATGGCTCATTACATTCTGATCTCTGTACTCCTGGTTCCTAGAATGCCACAGTACATCCTCTCTTGTTTCAGCATCATGAAACAACCTCTGCAATCTTGGTGTAATTGGAAAATGTCTCAGAACATTATGAGGAATCCTCTTCACAGCATCGCCATCTTTCCATCTTGATGATTTGCATTTCGGGCATTCACTTAAGTTGGCATAATCCTTCCGGAACAGAACACAATTATTCTTACAGACATGGATCATATCATATCCAATTCCAACTGCACAAAGGAAAATCTTCATTTTACTATAGGTGTGTGGCAGCTGAGACGCATCTGGGAAAGATTCGGGGAAAGCAGCCAACATCGCATCGAATGATTTGTTGGTCATCCACTCAGATGTCTTCACCTGAAGAAAGGTGACCATAGCTGAGAATACCGATAGCTTATTTCCTGGGGTGACAGCAACGTTGCATTGTTCCAACATGCGGGCCCACCGTTTTTCTTCTGCAGGTGAAAGTTCACGGAATGCACGAGCATTTCGTAGCATTGTTTCAATGTTGGTCAAACTCACTAGCTCCGCCACCACCACCTCCTCCTCCTCTTCCACTTGAGCATCAGGCAGATCAAGATGGTGATCTGCTGCTTCCACGTAGTCAATAACATTGATGTTCACAGCTTCACCATGATGAACCCACCTAGTATATGTGACCGACATCCCATACAAGTGTAGATGATTTTGCACAGTTGACTGGGGTCTTGTAACTGAATTCATACAACTGCTACACGGGCAGAGCACATCTAATTTCGGACCAACGTACTTAGCTCTGATAAAGTTCATGAAGTTTTCAACCCCCTCGACATATGCAGCGGAGAATCTTCGAGCAGAAGTTATCCAAGTCCTGTCCATCTATTAGACATACAAATTAGTTCTTCTACTAGACATTACAGGAAAAACATATATGCTTTTTTATGAAGTCTAGAAAAAAAAATACCTAGGTCGATGTCTAAAGCTATGGCAAGATATTTGGACGAGCAGATCTAAGTAACGAAATATATGTAAAGCTAATTCAGCAAACAGATTTGAGTGCCAAATTATGGCAGGCTGTTTCAGCAGTCAATGAGGCCGAGCACACAGCCATCAAACTATCGAAGGCCATCGCAGCAACAAAGATCGAGTATAAAATGATGTAGAGCTATTTTAGCTAACAGATTGGCTAGTAGACCATGGCAATCTACGTCACAATAAATATATGGCAGGATATTTTAGCAACTAATCGGCCTTGGCATGCCATCTCAGCTAAGCAGATTGAGTGCAGAACAGGGCAAGGAAGCTTCTTAAGCAGAGCATATTGACAGTAAACTACTTTGGCAAACAGTGAGATTAACAACGTCTATCAGCTAACATTCAGCGCTACACCGACATGAACGGGGCCTCAGTCTAGAATGCGCGTACCGTGGGAGATGCTGACTGCCATGCGTCTCCACACGAATGTCGCCAGTGGTGGTGGCGCTGACCGCCGTGCACCTCCACAAGAACGTAGCCAGAGGTGGCGACGCGGCTAGAGGATGGCAGTCTACGAGAGCGTACTGTGGGAGCAAGAGGATCGCGGAACCGCGGCGCCGACGTATCGGCATGGCGGGAGGGCGTCTTTGGCGGAGCGAATGGAGTGGAGGGGGACAGGGGGGAGGGGGTTTGTGGAATATTATTGGCTAGTTGGCCGAAGGGCGGTTGAATCAGATTTGGGGGGAATTTTTGGGTGTGGGGAGGGGGAGGATTTTTGCGCGGTGGGCGGGGGGATTTTGGCGCATGGTCGGTTTCTCCAAGTGCAGTCCTACGTGTTAGTGAAGAGGCAAGCCGAAGCGCGTTCCGTTTCCATGAGCCGTGTGCAGGACCGAACGTGTGTGGGGTGCAATGCGACCGCGACAGGAGTGCTGTGAGTGTATCACATTTTTTCCTTTTAAACAAGGTGCTTCGCCCCCTAAAAAATCTGTTGCTTCGCGTGATCCATCGATACTACTACTAGTAATCTGGTAATCCCAACTAAAACGGCGCAGCCGGGTCTTTTCCCGCGCGATATGCTGGGAGGTTGGCTTAGTTGGGTTTTTTAGGATGAGTAATGCTACACCTTCGTAATCCTAGTTACTTAATTAACGCAATTTGAAACGTGTGAGCTGTTGATTGTAGATTGGGGGGAGGGAGAGGCCCACCACCATGAAAATCAGGGGAGGAGAGAGAGAGAGAGGCAATTTATATTAACCCTTTCGTAGGTTCCCGTAGACGTAGAAAGATGTGTCCGATCCTGCAATATAGGCCGTCCGATCTATATCTAACGGATAGGAAGGAAACTATGACAATTTACCCGCACTCCTCTCCACATTTGCAGATAAGGCTTTCCCTCGTTCATCCTTTTCTCCCACAAGATCTTGATCTTCCGTGCAACGCACGTGCATCTTGCTAGTACTCCTACATATGTATATTATTCTGAAAGTTCATATACACCGGCCGAGATTAATGCAAATACGGCAGATTTTCATTACATTTCGAACTTTTATAGGACAAAAAAATAAAAGAAACCCGACCCTAAACCTATTCTACGGCGGCTACCAACGTCCTCCATCTGTGATCTCCATGTACGGGGGCGGGGTTCAAGACCTGTGAAGTGAAGGTGCGGTCTCCAGTGAGGAAAAGTAGAACACGGGAGACGGACCAGCCAGTTGGCACACCATGCCCTGCCGCCTCCCATGCCCTAGTCATCCTCGGAGGAGTCCCCGACCTCGGCGGTGCCGGACATTGGACAGCGGCAAGTAGGACGCGTGGCTGATGGTGCTCCTGTCGTCGGCCGCCAGCATGGCCACCGCTTGTGCGGCGACTTGAGCGAGGGCGGCGACCTCGAGCTCCATCCCCGAAGACAAGCTCTCCCACAGAGCGTTCGCACTTGCGGTCATGGCGGATGTGGTTCCAGGTAGGAGGACGATGCGCTATGGTGTGGAGGTTAGCTGGGCGTTGCCGCTTTAAGTAGCGCATTCCGGTGAGGCCAAGCGTCTGGGTGCGTCATTAAGTCACCGGAGTTGGTTCCGCGGGCACCGAGCCTCTTAATGATGACATACAAATGGACGGCATGAATGCAGGCAGCTGGCGCCGGCTGGGAACGCACCGCGCGATGGTGCAAGGGACGAGGGTTTTGGTGTGCCAGGGTAGTCAGCTGCGGTCGTGGCAACGTTGGAGATGCCCTTTGCTCACATGCGATCCCCGCATGTCATTGGAAAAGCAAGACGACCCGGCATGGTCTCAGGTCCAGACGATGCAGTTGGCCGCGCTACACCACTCCACGGACGCATCATGGCGCCCCGTGTGTTTTGATTGTGGCCAAAGTGCACCTTGCGAAAATTTTGGTCATGACCAAAAGATTGGTCTTTGTTTGGATGGTTGCCATTTTTTTGGCATGCCAATGAACTCTAGCCAACTCTAGTTCATTTTTCTTGTGAATGTCAGCCAAATCATGGGCAACCAATACCTCAACCAAAATTTTGGTCATGACCCAAAGATTGGTCTTTGTTTGGACGGTTGCCATTTCTTTGGCATGCCAATGAACTCTAGCCAACTCAAGTTCATTTTTCTTGCCAATGTCGGCCAAATCATGGGCAACCAATACCTCAACCAAAATTTTGGCTACCCAATGCTTTGATGGGGCAACCTTGGGCACAAACCAAACATACCGTTTGTCCTGCCACAGCACTAACGCCACCCTCGGCAAACTGAAACCGACCGTGTCTAGCAACGATATGAGCTTGTCGCTCACCGCGGTCGCCGTGTCCAGAGGCGCTGCTGGAGCTGCGCCCCGTTGTTGGCCCCAACGACCACCATGAACGGTTTTCGGTGGCGAGGAGGTCGTGGGCCAGCTCCTCCGTTGGACTATTCTGCGCTACATCATCCCGACGGGTGTGCCCCACATGTCTGTTTCCCTGTTTTCCCGGCCATATTCAAGCGTCAGTGCTTCGTGTTGCGCATTAGGCCTTTCACTATGTAGGCCAAGCGAGACAACTTATTGTTTATTTGAGCCGCTCAAGTATAATCATGTGGCGTTTGCTTATTTCTGATTCCTCTCCAACCCGCTTCTCCATCGATCATGTTGCCCTCCAGTCGAGTCCATCCTCCCGCATGCCTCAGTTGAACATTCCGCCGAGTATCATTCACATGTACCCACCCTGGTCCTCTTTCAATAGATCTCCAGACCCCGAGATGAAATCGAGAGGGAACGAGTGGGGGCACATGATACCTAAGGCGGATTCAAAATTTTGAACCGGTGATCATAGCATCCGCAAATCATATATAAAGGGTATTCAATGTTCGTTTCGTTTTTGAACGTACAATATACTCCCTCCTTTCCTTTCTAGTTTACATATAAGTTTTATGTGTAGTCAAAGTATATCTACTTTGATCAAAAAGGTATCAACATTCAACAACGCCAATCAATATTGTTAGATTCGTACGTACTCCTAGATTTGTACTCGAGATGGTTTCCAATTTGACTATTGACAAGATTAATAGTACATGAGATGTATAATGTGAAAATTATATCATTGGAAACTCCTTTCACATACGAATTTGACCGTATGCTTTGTGTAAGTTGCATGTCATATATTATTACTCTAACATTTTGTCAAAGTTAGCCTCGAAAAACGCATTAGACCCTGTATGCTTTGTGTAAGTTGCATGTCATATATTATTACTCTAACATTTGTGTAAGTTGCATGTCATATATTATTACTCTAACATTTGGTCAAAGTAGTATAGTGGAAGTGAATCCTCTGACATAGGTATCCCTGCCTTACCCTCCCTTTCGGTCACTTACTGGCGGACCCCATGCTTGCTAGGCCCCGCATGCCAGATACTCAATGGGTTCGGCCACGTCAGGGGATCCTCATCCATAGTATACTCCCTCTGTTTTTATTTACTCCGCATAAAACGGAGGGAGTGGTGGTATAATAAATGATGTAGGCGAGGGAGGGGGAGGGACGTCGGTTTTCTCTCAACTGCGGTCCCACAAGCGAGCGAAAACGCAAGACGAAGCGCATTCCATTCGGTGAGCAACGTGGACGGTCCAGCGTGCCGGGCTGCAACGCGAACGCGACAAGAGCGATGTACAGTCACAACTGATTGACCAGTCGTCACCAGAACCACTATTCACACCAGAACCTTCGCTACTCGGCCTACGCCAGCCACGGCCCTAAAACCACACCATATCTCCAGCCCATTCCCCCACCTTTCGATCCCCTAGGCCGCATCAAGCGTCCCCTAGTTCGCCGGAAAGCCATGGTGCGCCGCAAGATCACTTACTACAAGATGCTGATGCCGGAGCGCCGCGCACAAATCGCGGCGGCGGTCAGCGCCACAGACCTCCGTTCCCAAGCTCGTTTGCGGCGGGCCAATCCCCGAGTTCTCTGGAGCCAAGCTACGAGGAGGAGGAAGCCGATCCAATGTTCATGGCGGAGGTCACGGTGCAGAAGGCCCCCGATGGGTATGAGATGATGGACGTTGACTTCGTGCCGGCGTCCGAGTCCCCCATGGAGCGCGCGCATGCCGCTGCCATCGGCGGACCAGCGGTTCAACATGGCGATACTAAAGGAGGACCGGGAGGCAGAGGCTCAACTCGACGTGGAGCGCACGCATGCCGCTACCATCGAGGCTCTCCTGCAGGCGGAACCGGATGTCGTGGATGTGAACCGGGTCGCGGAGGCTCAACTTGAGGCGGAGCGCGCGGTTGCCGCTGCCATCGGGGCCCTCCTGCAGGCGAAACCGGATGTCTTGGACTTGAACCGGGCGGCAGAGGCTCGACTCGACGCAGAGCGCCCGGATGCCGCTCTCATCGACGCCCTCCTGCAGGTGGAACCGGACGTCCTAGACTTGAACTGGGTGGCGGAGGCTCGACTCGACGCGGAGCGCGCGGATGCCGCTGCCATCGAGGCCCTCCTGCAGGCGGAATCGGACGTCCTCGACATGAACCGGGCTGTGCTCTCATCCGTGCGAAGCACCCGCATGCTCCGCTTGAACGAGTAGCTGGAGGTCGAGGACAACCACGGTGCGGAGACACACGTCGGCAACGACGGCTGGTTCGCACCGGCAGCCAAAGACGACGAGGTCGTCCCTTTCCGCGAGCAGTGATAGTTTTTCTTTATGTTGTTGTTTTTATGGATCTTTTGCTGTGTAAAACATATATTTGTTATGCAAGTCGCCTGACTTGGGTCAGTCTACCATTTCAGGCGGTTGGATGAATATCCTACGTCTCCTAACCCTTCTTTCCTTCTTCCTCACCTCTTCTTCTTCCCCAACAAACCACCGCACGGGACGTACGGATACTCCCCAACATGCGGTTTGATAAACATACTCTATGAACAAAAATTATGTGTTAGCGATAGGATGGCTGAGTTTGGTGTGTTCCCATGCGACAGCACGTGTCAGTGAGGGTGCGTTCCCTTGGTTGGGTTTGCGGCGTGCAGGAGCGACCGTGTGAGGGTGCGGTGCGACCGCGGCGTGCAGGAGCGACCGTGTGAGGGTGAGGTGCGACCGCGATAGCCGTGCGCAAGTGTACCTCCTTCTCATTTTGAAAACTTTAGGCATGCTTGGAAAAAATGTGTGGCAAAGTTTG
The DNA here is from genome assembly GCF_018294505.1 of Triticum aestivum. Classification (NCBI taxonomy): domain Eukaryota; kingdom Viridiplantae; phylum Streptophyta; class Magnoliopsida; order Poales; family Poaceae; genus Triticum; species Triticum aestivum. Next base: position 478,923,133 of record NC_057797.1, on the reverse strand, counting down.
GAATGCAAGGCCTAGACCCAAACAGGATAAGTATGTACGTACTAGGAGTATAGTCTTAAAAAATAAAGGTTGGGTTTTCCTTCGCGGCATTTAATCGATACAAATCCTCGTTTCACGTGTCAATTAATGCATATTTTTTCTCCAAAGACCAAAGAGCTAACCATCTCACTCCTCATCGCTTGATTAATGCAGCGCCATGCAAACCAACCTTATCATTTCCGCATGCATGCAGGGGATATTAATGTCCTTGGTTGCTAAACCCATCAATTTTGCCTCGATTAGTGTTAGTGGCCCTTTGCAAATTGTAATTTTGATATACTGGCCTTGTGTACAAAAAATGGAGGTAGTAACTATATTTGACTTCCTTCCCCATTGCGGTGACGTCGACGATTTTTTTTGGTGGTTTGGCGAAGTGCATTCGACGGAGAACACCATTGAGGGAGACCATGGTAAGTCGTTCGCAAGTGCCTCCTGCAAGCCGAGACAACCACCTTATTTGCATCCAGGAAGTCCTTTACTAGTACTACTATAACTAATGCGGTGAGATGGCTTCTCGAAGAAGACAATGGAGAAGCGGAGTCAGCGAAGAGTGAACTGATGGTTGCTTCGTCCGTGCTTTTGTGATTTGACGCCTCACTGCTTTGTGATTTGTGATAGAAGGGACAGGGGAGTAGACTCTGTGCTCTATACTGTACTACATGCGTCCAAGCATGGGAGAAAGAGGAGAGACGTTGCATTTTTCTATTCCTTCAATCAATCAATCAGGGAGCTTCGGTTCCATCTTTTTGGCTTTGGCAACACCGTCCACAATGGTTCCCACGAAGCCAAAAGCTATTTTCACATTTGGCTACACATTGTGGATGCCCTTAACCGTACCACTTGGTTTTGCTCCCGTGTGCTATCTATACAAATCTCAATTATATTGATCTAAAAAATTATAGAATCGAGATTAGTAAAAAGGAGGTGATTTTGCCGCGTGGATGGCGGGGGAGGTTTCTTATTTTCGGAGGACGTTGTCCTGGCGGTTTGTTAACATGCGGTCCCATGTGTCAGTGCTTTACCAAGCCGATCCGCGTCCCACATGAGGCAGAACAACGGCAGAAGCAACACGTGGTTAAGTTGAAGAAGATGAGGGAGAAGCGGATTCAGCAACGAGTGAAATGATGGTTGCTTAGTCCCTCCAACTTAACTACGGGAAAGGTGCAATTTTGTGATTTGACGCCTCATTGCTCATTACTACGCCGGTGCCATGACTGGGGTGCTTCACCCTGGTTGCTCTACACTGTATTCCGGTATGGCACGTGGACCCGGTAGCTTGATGTCCCACATGTCGGCCAAAGGGACTAGAAGATTTATGAAAGCGAGCGCTCCACTCTTACGACAGAGGAGTAGACGACACGACGGCCCAGTGAACTGTCACTTGTACTGTATAGTACTATAGTTTTGCTATTTCGCACGATCCATCGATACAAACCCGATTAAACAGGAAAGGGAGGGATTTTTCCCGCATGGTAGATGATACTGGCCATACATTTCAAAGGCAATTTTAATGTATGCAAACTGAATAATTATAAGTAACAATATGATATCTAGTAAAACTAAAAACACATATGATTTATTGTGTTAGAGTGTAGTAGTAGTGATGTATTGCATAGTTGTTAGATGTAACATGCGAGAACGTGTAGAGATGTAGTTTTGGAGGGCCTATAGAGAGAAAAGCGTAATACGGTCACCGAACTTCAGAATAAGCTAATTACGGTCACTATATACGTTTTGCGGTGATTATACGGCCACTTGCTCACAGCTCAGCATCAAATTGCACTCTGTTGACCAGCCAAATAGTCAGCGTGGCGCCATGTTGACTAGTTAAATTGACCATGTTCGTTGTGGGTCCCACCTGTCAGTTCGCATAGGCAAAAGGTCAGATAAACACAAATTTACGCAGGCGCGACAAGGCTCCAAGGCATGTGCGGGAATCACCTGGTTGTGTATGTGTCTGTTAGGGCCTGATGTGTGTGCATGCACGTGTAGGTTGAGCACTTGAGCGTGAGAGTGTGTGTTGGTCGTGTGGTGTACTGGTGTGTGCATGCATGCGTGCATGTGTGCGTGTGAGTGTTGCGTGCGTGCGTGCGTGGCTGTGTGTGTACGTGTGAGTGTTGCGTGCGTGCGTGGGTGCATGTGTTTGTGTGAGTGTTGCGTGGATGCAGTTCGTGTGCATGCGTGCGTGTGTGTATAATCACCACACCAGCTCATGTGTGTTAAAATAGACGGCTCAGCATACCAATACAAGGCCACCTTGTCCGCTGTGCCCGCGGTCATGACTTCGAACCACCGTCCAAATATTTTTTTGTCGTTTGTTTTCATTCTTACTAGCAAGATGCCCGTGTGTTGCATGTAACATCAAGATGCATTTGTATGACTTGTTTATCTTGTGAGAGAAAAGGATGAATGAGGGAAGGCCTTATTTGCAAATGTGGAGAGGTGTGTGGGTACCTTTTTGCAAAATTGCCATAGTTTCTTTCCTATCCGTCAGATATAAATCGGACGGCCTATATTGCAGGATGGCAGGCACACCATCATCAACAACTCTGTTTTCATAAGAGTGTATTTTATGTATTTTATAAGAGTGTAGATGTAGAGTAGATACAAGTCGACAGGTGGGCACGATGGTAGTGAGATAATGTGATGCAACACTAGAGGTGCCACGTGGAGCATTTAACTGGTCAACTAGTCATGTCATGAGCAAATACAGAGTTGTACGGTGAGCCCGTGACTGCATAATAACCACTAAACGTAAATGGTGACCGTAATGAGTGGATTCTGAAGTCCAATGTACGTATCGTGCTTTCGCTTCAAATACAATGACCATCATTGCATATATCGCGAGAGAAAGATGAAACATGCGTGAATTTTCTGGGGGCTTACTTTTAAAGGACATGGAGATAGTTTTGTGTGCATACGTGAAAGGGGCGTACAGGGGGTATGCGATGGAGAGAGAGATGATATTCATTTCTCTTTATTATGACTAACTTTGTATATAGTATAAAAATATACAAATTCACAGTGCAGAATAAATATCATTGTGGGCACCATGCAATGCAAATTAGCGTTCGTACTCCTCTATATAACTTTGTAATGTTGTATATATGTAGAAACTCTAAAATAATTTTTTGGCCACACTTTATTCAAAAGGAATGTTGTATACGAAATAAACGTGAAGAGAGGGCTTTTTGGATCAATGGGGTACGTGATGTAACATGTGTGAATGTGTAGTTGATGCATTTGGCGGGGCCTAGAGAGGTATGTGTGTGTATTACGTATTCGAGAGAGGCATGGATAGAGGGGCCAACGGGGGGGAGCGTGGGAGAGATAGCACGAGAAATGAGAGTGGTCTAGAGGGAGAGACGAATATGACGTCATGACAAGAGATTCCATTCCCTTGAGTAGGTATATGCAAGGGGGGAGGGAATAGAGGCACCAGGAGAAATTTTCTGTGTGTGGTGTTTGTGTTGGTATGTGTGGGTGTGAGAAGATAATGAGACGTGGGGGCAGAGGGTGTGTCACCGCGTGAGGTCCGGTGGGTCGAGGTGAGGCCCTTCGTTCTGTTCCGTCCTGCGCCACATTGGTCGGCCCGTGATGCATTTAGGAAGACCCATGGATGACTAGTCGTACAAGACAAAGATAGAAGAATTGTGAAGGACTCCGTGTCCACTGACAAAGCCGGCTAGGATTTGTAACCCTAGGTTCTCGGACTAAGGTAACCCCTTTATCTCTGATATTACTATTCATCCAACCTAACTTTAAGGGGCATCCTACAGAATGCTCTGCTAGAATCATACTCGTCGATTAGGAAGGGAGGTGTGAGACAATGCGTGAGAGATAGGCGTAAAGATAATGTGCGTACATGAGACACGTAGGCAGGTCCATGTATATAGAAAGGGTCGATGAGGATTGTACATGTGTATGTCTGCGAGAGGAAGAGTGCTTGTGATAAAGGTTAGTGAAAACAGTTGTAAATGGTTACGAGAGGGAGGGAGGGTTATATCTAGAGCATGTGTGCGAGAAAGACACCTCGGGAGAGAGTGTGTGAGCATGTGTGAGAGACCACCGATGGAGAGTGAAACTACACGTAAAAGACTGCTCTACACACTGATTAAAGATATAAATTGTATCCAAATATTAGGATGGATCATGATATTTGCAATTCGCATAAGGAGCGGTCATTGATCCATCAGACATCTAGATTCTTTCGAATTTGAGCATGTCTATGTTATTATTCGACACAATTGATCCACATAGTTAGTATTTTGAACTCCAGACAGTGCATCGCTTTAGCAATCAAATATAAACGTGAGTATAGTTCATGTTGTGTGTGTAAAGCACATTATACATACGAAAGTTACACAATGGACATTATAAATAGCTACTACCTATGAACTAGCATACATTTGAATTCAATTTAAGGTGGTTTAAAAAAATCGAATTCAACATGAAGTCCATTCAATTATTTGAATTTGATATCATGGCATTTGTAAACCATACCTAAATTATGGGGGCACCAATCTTTTCTCTGATTTTGTACATAATAGCATATGTAGTCGTGTACAAAATAGATTCAAATTTAGCTCCTCCATTCCAAAATAATCTTAGTTATAGGATTTTCAAGTGTCAAAATTTCAAAAAGAAGCGGATAATTTAATGAGGTTTTCAAACATACAAGGTCAAATATAACATTGTATATTTAGGTCAATCCTCATAGTTCAAGAGTACTCTAAACGTGAATGCTTGTGTTTCGAAATTTCGAACGAAGCGCCAAAAGAGCATCTACTCGCCCGAAACCGCGTGAGACCAATGTTTGGTAGTACAAGGAAATTACTTTTCTAATAACTCCGACCCGTGAAACCTACCGGCCCGGCGTCCAAAGGTCTAAACCGGGGTAGGTTTGTAGCTTCATCTAGACGCCATGCAACCGCATCCGAAAAACATTCATACACAATGGCCGCCTAAGCACACATGCACGCGGCCGAAATCGCTCCCGCCCACTATTTGGGACACCTGGGATTACCATCCTACCCCCAACCCGCAGTAGGTCCGAAATTTAAGAGGGGGGCAAAGTTTGTACTTTCCCCAAATTTCAAACAAGCGCGTCCCATTTCTGTTCAAAAAAGCAAAAAACAAGCGCGTCCCAGACCGAAACATGGTACCCCCCCCACCCGTCCAATTCCCCATTCGTACTCCGTGGGCGCCAAAACTACCTCTCCACTAGCCGCGAAACCCCGGCGTCCTCCGTTCGCCACCCCATCCCACCCATCAACCGCCGCCCTCCTCCATCACGTCGGAGCCGATACCCCGACGTCATCGTCCACCGCAACCGCAACCGCAACGCCCTCCACAGCTAGTAGTTGAAGCCGAGGCCGAGCCGTCCGTACCTGAGCCAGCTCAACCACGCCGTCCTGTGCCTCATCGCTGCCGCTCCAACTTCGCCACCCTCCACCGCATCGGAGTTGTTCCTGCTACGCCATCCTTCGCCACCTCGGATCTGCTTCCCCTTTGCCGACATACGGCCACGACAACACAGTCAACAATTTGGCCATGGGTTCGTCCAAGCCTGCACCCTCTAGAACATCGGTTTCCCCGGTAAAAAGAAGAAAATCGACGCGACTTGTGGAGGTGACCACACCGGCAACCGAAGAAGGTACTCCTCTTCCCTTATTCGTGCAAATCTTACGTCTCTGCTTGCATGGTATTCATCCCACAGAAGGCACTAGTTGACCGCTTCTTGATACTAGATGTTCCTAGTAACTCGCGATGCACAAGGTTTCTCCTCATATACTATTTCAACTTAGCTAGAGGTCTGTCGCCCCCCTGAATTTCAATTTCTAGGCACTTAATTCCCAATTAACGGAAGCATTCCCCGGCGTAATAGGGACTAGTACGCCTATTACGCCGGGGAAGCAGTGCCTTGGTGTTTATCTTAGGGGCGTGTACGGCCTAGAGCTACCTGGCGCCCGATCTGGGGGTCGGCCGGGATTAAAGGGATGGCCTGGGGGCGCTGCCAAGCACGGCGATGGTATGAGGTCGATGGGAGGGCGGGGCGGCGGAGGTAGGGGTCTGGGCCGGTGGTCGTTGGCGGTTCGAGAAAGATCGTCAACAGTGACTGGCGGGAGGTAGACGAAGGCCATCTGCCCGTTCCTTATAGATCAGACGGTTCATTAAAAAAATTGGCTGACCTATTTATTTTCAGTCGACTGTTATCTTAGATATGACCACATGTGGTGGTGTGCTGGAGGAGTACCTGCATTTCCTGTGCTCATATATTACAAAATCATACCGAGTAGAATCTAATTTTGTTTGCCATGCATTGTTGTAGAGCTATCATATGTCTCCTGTCATTTATATTTCAGCCACCTGCTATCTGCTACTTTTACAGTGCACTAGTTCTGCACACACTTCACCCTTACTCTCACTGTTGTGTTTTTATGCAAGGGTATTTCAGACTCTGCTGCCATGCAAAAAGAAAAGAGAGAAGTTGCTCCAGTTTAGTGTGCGGGTAGGCAAGACACGTTTCAGCGCTATAATGGGTGCAGTGTCAGCAGATGGAGACGATAAACGTAGCTCTGCAGTTGATGACCTCGCTCGCAATGAAGCACCATCCCAGGTGCTTGCTTTAACTTCGCGGTGTCATATGTGGTTGCATGTTCCATATGGTGTCTAGCTTGTATTCGAAAGGACGAAGTCAGTAAGATAAGGAAAGATATTTTTTTTACATGAACCACCATCTCGTGAGCACCAGAAGACAAATAGCTAGTCAGGGCACTGGCCAAGCCAGTGACAAGCCCAGCAAACATAGGCATCACCTGGAAGCCAACTAAAAAGTTGTGATGGTGGCGAAGCAGCCCGCCTCCCACCAGGCTCTTACGTCCTAGATGATCATGCTCACCACTCCAGCCGGATGTCTAGCTTGTATTGCTTCCAATTTGGTTAAATTGCATCTGCTTAGCTTACACATTATACCTTTGAATATGACATGCCTTTCTGTTTTTGGTACCTACTAGTACATCTGTGTATTAACCATGTTCTTACATCAAACTAATGTTCTTGTGTATCCCCCATCAATCACTTATGACGAGGCAGGCAGGCAAGGGGACTACTCCTCATTTAAAGAATGCAGCGTCAGCCTCCCGACATGATTCTCAAGAAACATAAATGCTAGATGAAGATAGTGAACGTAGCTCTGTAGTTGATTACAACATTTACCCTAAACTAGCATCGCAGGTGCTTGCTCTAACTTGGTAGCGTGATATGTGGTTGCATGTTGCATATGGTGTCTAGATTGTGATTCTTCCAATCTGGTTAAACTGCATGTGCTAGTCTGCTTAGCTTATACATTATACCTATTAATGTGACATGACTTCCTGTATTTAGTACATAGTACATCTATCTATTAAGAATGTCCTTACATCAAACTATTGTTTTTTGTATCCCGCATCAATCAACATGACGAGACACCTTTAGTATATGCAGTGCGATATTAGTTGCATCTTTCATATGATTTATAGCATGCGCTGCTTCTAATTTGTTGAAATTCCATTTATGATGGGACGCTTTTAACTTGGCAGAGTCATATTGGTTGCATCTTTCATGTGGTGTCTAGCTTGCATTGCTTCTTATTTGCTGGAATGGTTTCTGCTTAGTTTATACAAACAGTTGTGAACATGCCATGCCATCCTGTTTTTCGTACATATTCCATCCTGGTATCATGTGTTTGCCTTACATCAAAGTAGTGATTGTCAGTATCATGCATGAATGAGTTCTGAAGAGATAATTTTATTGCTTTTTCTTGTCGGTTTTACTTGACAATTCAAAATCAATAAAGCGGAAGGAAGTTAGCAAGGCAGCGAATAAAGGTGCTCCTTCCGAACGGAGGGCCTCTACAGTTTCTACTCCTCCACACCCCCAAGATGATTTCCAAGACAACACATGCATAGACACTCAACAAAGTTGTGTTTATGATGAGCACGTCTCCCCTAGTGCAGCATCACCGGTGCTCCCTCTAACTTGGCACTGTTATATGTGGTTGCATGTTATGTGTGATGTCTAGCTTGTATTGCTTCTAATTTTGTTGAATTCCATCTGCTCACTTTACACATTATACTTGAATAAGACACGTGTTCCTGTTTCTAGAACATACAATATCTGTCTATCACACCATGTTCTTACATCAAATTACTACTATTGTGTAACCTGCAACAATCACTTAGCATAAGACACGTTTGACTTCGGAGTGTGATATAGGTTACATCTCACATTCTTTTCTAGCTTGTATTACTAATTTGTTGAAATGGCACTTATGACGAGACAGTTTTAACTTGGTAGAGTGATATTCGTTGCATCTTTCATATGGTGTCTAGCTTTCATTGCTTCTAATTTGTTGAAATGCCTTCTCCTTAGTTTACACATCATAAGCTATGAATATGCAATGCTGTGAATATGCAATGGCACTAATGATGAGAGACCTACAACATGGTAGTGTGATGTTGTTTGCATCTTGCATATGATTTATTTCTTGTACTGCTTCACATTTGTTTAAACGCCATTTATGATGAGACACTGTTAACTTGGCAGAGCGATACTTGTAGCATCTTTCATATGGTGTCTACCTTTCATTGCATTGCTTCTAATTTGGTGAAATGTCTTCTTCTTAGTTTACACATCATAGTTCTGGTTATCTCTTCCTTCCTGTTTTTCATACATATTACATCCTCCTATCATGTGGTTGTCTAACATCAAAGTTCAGTTCATCTGCATCACACATCAATTTGTTCTGAAAAACTAAATTGTTATTCGTTTTTCTTGTCGGCTTGACTTAACATGGCACAGAGAAAGAGGAAGAAACACAGAATGGCAGGGAATGAGAAGCGGATGAATCATGCAGATTCTGCTGGTACTGATGGTGCAATAGAAGGTCATAGTCCAGCAGAAAATTCTACAAAGACGGCATCCCATGCTACACAAGTTGCAAAAAAAGACAAACAGAAACAAATAGCTGCCACCAAACAAGCAGAGACAGCCCTAGTTCTTGCAACACCTACCATAGTACTACCAGCTGCACGACGTACTCGTGCGTCAACTGAGCTAGCAGCACGTTCCCAAGCTCCCTTGCCACCTGACAGTACTTCCTAAGCACTCTTGACACAAGACGAGTTGGCAATATCAGATGAACCTTGTGAGCTTCAACAGCAAGAAGGTAGTTGCTGGAGTCAAGTTACAGTTGCATGCTTCTTTATATGTAGTCTCATAGTTTGATGTACAGTAACACTTCCTTTGTTTGTTGTTGGACTAGCACCTAGGCGCAAGAGGAAACAAACATCAGGGATAATGCTCAATAGGTTAACTAAATCTAGAGGAGGAAGAATGGAGATCTATTTTGAGGGAGGTTTAAAAAGGCCACGTGATGCTACAGAGTCAGCCAAGTTAGTATCAGAGGCAGTGGTTGCTGTTAGGTGTCATGTACGTATCCTCCCAACATGGATTCAGTACAGGAATGACAAAGACAAAACCCAGTTCAACATCTTCCTCGACCATTTATCTATAAGTATGGTTATGTATGGAAACTAGTAATATCGTCTTGCTCTGTCCAATACTTTCTAGGTTGCTGATAATGAGACTCACATAATTTTCAACAGATGAGGTTCAAGTTGGATAGCCAAGATGATGCAACCAGACAAGCTTGCACCCATGTTTTCAGGTTTGCTCTGCGACAGTATCAGTATAACTTGAGGAAAAATCACTTTGAAGGCAAGGCTAACAGTGAACTTGCCCAAACATCTCCAGTGGAAAATATATCTGATGAAGACTGGAGAGGCCTCGTTAAACACTGGTCCGATCCGAAGTATCAGGTACATTATATATATGTCATCAGATCACATGTTGAAGTCCTATTTACGCATGTGCCACACAAATCTATCTTCTTGTAGGTGAACTGTTCAAAGAACAAGGCCAACCGTACGAAAGTGAAATTCCAACAGACGACAGGATCTCGTAGCTATATTGCACACTGCGAGGCTCTTGTAATTAGCTGCTGTTTCACTCTTTTCGCTATACCATATTATCAAATCTATATTGACTTGTTCCAAATGCAGAGGAAAGCCCGCAAGGACCAAAAAGTACCTGAACCAAATGTTGTGGAAATCTTCAAGGACTGTCACACCAGCAAGAAGAAGGGCATGACTACACCAGTCAAAGCCGCTGTTGTAAGTCCTTAATCCTCATGCCTTTTAGCTACTACTTACTCTAACTTGTGCCTTGAACTGCATGGTTTGCAGCCAATGTTTATTACTCTTTTCAATTTTATACACAATTGTCTTAGCGTATCATTACACCTTACAAGGTTTAAAAGAGAGGAGTGATGTTCCTTTGATCTTGACTCATAATCTAGTTCTATGCTGGACTTGCCCACACAACATTACAATTGCCTATTTGTCTGTTCTCAGTTGTTTTGTGATATGAATGACGTCATACTATGCTTACCGTATCATAAACTTCGTCTCTTTATCCTTAGCCCTCAATACAATGTGAATAAATAAACAAGACATTAGCGATGGTACATGGTCATATGTTTGGAACCTGGTTTTATTATGTACTCTGCAATAAAATACAACTAATATTTTACATGGGTTCACCAGAACAAGTTCTATATATAGACCAAAGCTATTTTGTTTGGTTTTGCTGCCTCCTTAATATCTTCTGTTCTGGTACTACTAATGTAAAACCTCAACTTTTCAGCGAGCCATGGAAAAATGGTGGAACCGCGACCTTCTAAAGGTGGCGAGGCAACTATAACCGCAATGTCAGCTCTTGCTGTAGTGGGTCAGTACCTGTCCACTAATAGTGCCAAAAGCACGTTCCTGCGTAATACTGGGTTCGTTGTTAAGGCAATATCGTCCAAACTACCTCATGATCAAGATATGCAAGCTCAAAGCAATGTTGTATCTGCGCTCCAGACACAAGTCCATTCCCTAACAGAGACCCTTTGTGAAACAAGGAGAAACATTACTCAATGTCGTCAAGATATGCATGGTTTTGAAACCAGACTATCAGACATTTGCTATGTTGTTCAGGAGCCTAGGGGAAATGAAGGCGAGGGTTATGGTGCTCCATCGGACAATACAGCATGAAAAAGTAACAGTCAGGTCAAATGAACTGAGCTTCTGAACTTCTGGTGGTGCATTTATCTGCTAGACTGTTAAGTTTTATGCCATCCTTCCTTTTGTTATATAGTTGTAATTTGTTTTGGTGTGATACAAAATTTATTCTTAACGTGCAGCCACTGCCTGAAGAAAACAACAAGCCATTTTTGTATAGTGTAGGGTGTTCCCTATATTTGCACTGGTGGCGATCTTTGATGTCGAGTGGATGTAATCTGTGCAATCGCCTTAATAGCCTAGCGTTAGTTTCGGAATTATTTATTTCCTAGTCTTCTTTTTCCCTGGTTTGCTAGTGGCCGCGACTACCATGGGCCATATACGGGTTGTAGGATCCATGGGTCTCCTACGGGCCGTCGATAAATGGGCCTGTAATCGGTGGGCCTTAGGCCGTCGGATAAATGGGTCTACATGGGCCATAATCAGGTGTAATTGGTATCGGCCCAGCACGGTAATAGGCCGTTAACAGGCCGCAGGACAGCAAAGGCTTAATTCTATCACAGGCATAACGGGTCGTTAATGGGCGAGAATATAGGACGCGCTGGAAACGGCGCAACGGGTTAATAGGCCTGAAACGGGCCGACTCCTGCCATGGGCCGAATTTGGCCCATTAGGGGAACAGACCAGTAACGGGCCGACTCTTGCCATGGGCCGAATTTGGCCCATTAGGGGAACAGGCCAGTAACGGGCCGGAAGAAATCGAGGGCCGAGAAGGAGCCCAAGAACGTATGGGCCGTCAATAGGCCGAAAGCTAACATGGGCTGGAAACGGCCCATGTAAATCACGGGCCGTTAACGGGTATAAAGAAAATTATTGTTCATCATGGGCTAGAGTCACCGTGGGCCTTTACCTGGGCCGGCCTATTATGGCACACAAAAATCTTGTGGGCCTTCACCTGGGCCGGCCCATTATGGCCCGCGAAATCTTGTGGGCCTTTAGCTGGGCCAGCCCATTATGGTCTGCAAAATCTCGTGGGCCTTTAGCTGGGCCGGCCCATTATGGTCCGCAAAATCTTGTGGGCCTTTAGTTGGGCCGGCCCATTTAAACTTGTTGGGTCGTGCCACGTGTCGACGTATCATAGGCGCCTTCTGTCCAGTGAGTGGATGACATCTGTCCCGACGATGAGCCAACACGTGTTTCCTCTAGCCAATGCTGATTTTACACGTGGAAAATCCCCATTGGTCGAGGCTGTTAACGGGTTATCGGATCCAAAACCTGACCCGATAGCTTAACGGTGTTCCGTTATGGTGGATGCCACGTGTCGGTCACCCTTGATGAAAGCACTTCTGTGACGCGTGACTTATCGTCATGCAAGTGGACACTATCGTGATGATAATTTTGGTAATGTCATGGAACACTTCTACGACAGCACAGGTATGACTATCTTGATTCTGTCATAAATTTGTCATGGATGTACATGCATGACCAAAAAAGCGACCTACTGTGACAAACACGTATCATCATGGTAGTGTATTTTCTTGTAGTGACTTGCGGGTTATCAGTATGCCGATTTCATTTGCCATAGCACCAGATGTACCACAGAAAAATCCCACTCCAGCAAAAAGTACAGCAAGTCCACCGGCCGAAGACCTATCCCAACTGTAGAGACGGCCAATTCCTGCAGATTGGAACCCCATTCCTTTTATTCCCAGATAAAAGACAATGCTTTCAATGTTGTTAGGGACTACGTGCATATATTCCCATCATGGGAAGATTATTGTGAAGACAAACACCATTTTCACATCTTCCTGTCCAACTTACGTGTAAGTGCTATTATTCATGGTTATTATTTTCCTGTTTTCTGCTGATTGAACACATCAATGATTTACATTACATTGTTGTAACTAGGTGAGGGTCAATATGGATAGTCATGACGAGCAAAGCTTGCTTGTGCTTTTCAAGGAAGCATTGCAGCAGTATCGGTGTTACCTGAGGAAATCACACTTTGATGGCAAGTCTATAAATGAATTCCCGGTGAAGTCTCATGTGCTAAATTTAGAAGACATTGAATGGAAAAACCTTGTTATGCACTGGTCTCGTTCCCAGGATGAGGTACTGTCTGTGACATCACATGACAATTTGACCTTCTACTTTTTCGCATGTGCCTTACGGATCTTTTTTGCAGGAAATCTGCTCGAAGAAGAATTCCGGTTTGACAAGAACGACAAGATATCGCAAATATGCTGCCCGCTGCTTTGCTCTTGTTAGTACCTGTTGTCCTGTATCACTGTACTTGCATACATACCTGGTTCATTATGTGACAGTAGTATGCATGATAGCTTTCTTATCAATTGTTTGCTCCAAATTATCTGATCTGTATGAATGGTTACATTAGTGTAGAATATATATCCAATGTGAATGTTTTTTTAGCTCTGCATTGTTCTTGTAAGTACATGCTGTCCTTTATCAGTGTACTTATAATGACATGTAGTTGTTCATGTACCATCACTCTACAGCTTATTTTTCTTTGCCCTCCATTTTCTACACATCAGATCTATATTTACTCTTACCATAAGGTTGGTACTGAAGAAGTTTAGCTGTGCATTGCTCTTGGCTGTACCTTTTGCCTGTATCGCTGCACTTACATTTATAGCTACTTGGTTATGTAGCATCACTCTACATCTTATCTTAAATATTCTCCATTTTTTCGTATATTATCACATCTATATTTACTCTTAACAAAATGTAGAATAAAGGCAATGCTTTTGAAGAAGATTCTGTGGTAAACTTCTTGAATTGCCCCCCCCCATCAGAATGGACAAGGCCTTTATAGAGCCTGTCTTCACCAATAATGTAAGTTTGTCCATCTCAAGCCTTCAAACTTTGTTGAATATATTTGGTTAGGCATGACTGCAACAACTGTTTATTTTTGGTGTTTGCATCAAATTGCTTGTTTAAAGTTTATTATGTAGTTCATAAACAAAAGTTTGTTCTTTCTCAATTTAAGTTTTCAGTTGTACAACCAAGTTCCTTCTTCATACCATGTAAATTAAACTATATAGAGCAAGTGATCTTCTTTTGCACTACATGTATGCTTCTGTTCTTCATCCGGAATCCGGTGGTGTGGTGAACCTACCCACTACAGCACAATGTCACATTCCGCAATGTCTTAACTATGAACAATGTCATATCATTCTACTATTATTTAAACCGTCTCTTTATTTGCCAATCTAAAATGGTATAAATTGACAACACACTAACCATTGATACTTACGAGTTCTTGATCTGTAATCCAGTGGTGTCGTGAAGCTGCCAACTCCTTCACTATGTCATTTCCTACCATGTCTTGACCCGAACAATACCATATTGTGTTGATGCAATTTTAAATTGTGTCACTTTATTCGTCAGTAAGAAATGTGATGAATTGTCAGCACTGATACTTTTATGTGCAAAACCTGTCATCTGTCTGCTTGTTTATCTTTCAGAGTGAGGAAGATATAAGTGTTGAACAAGCGCAGTCTCATCATCTTGCTTAGCTACTTGCGCTGCAGCTCCACAACAGGGCTAACCTTTCTTGAACTCTATTGAAGTGCTGTCGGTTTTGTATATTATTTTGTTGGCGTGTTTATTTGCACTGGTGGCGATCTTTGATGCCCAGTGTATGTAATTTGCTGTCTACTAGTGCTTTATTATCATAGTGGTGAACTTTGATGCCCAGTGGATGTAATATGCTGTAATTTCTTTATTGTATAGTCTAGGTTTTTTCTTATTCATGATGCTGCAGTTATTTTACTGTATATATATCCTGTCTTCGCAGTAAACCGGCCAAACCGTAAAATTACGGTACATAATCGGGCCATCATGCAATCACGATGTAGGTTGGGTCTGAAACGTGTCGAATAGCTCACAGGCCAGTAGTAGCCCGAAATGAACCTCGGCCCATGATTGTGTGAATCAAATTACAGGCTTTTAACAGGCCCAAATTGTCTCGGTCCTTGTTTGGCCCAATCAGATATCGACTGCGAGCAGGCCGGATGCAAACCAGGCCGTAGTTAGGCCCAACTATATGATGGGCTTTTAATAGGCTGAAATTAATATAGGGCCGAAATGTTAAATGGGCCCTTAACAGGCCAAAACTAATATCAGGTCAAATTACTAATTGGGCATTTAGCAAGTGGGCCCAAAAGCATAGTGTCCAGTTGACGGGCCGAATCTGATATGAGCCATAATTGAGCCCAAAGCCTCTTAAAGGGCCGGACCTGATCTGGGTCGTAATTTGGCCCAGAACGTGGTAGGCTTTTAATGGGCCGGATCTCATATGGGCCACTATTAGGCCCGGAGCATGGCAGACCATTAATGGACTGGATCAAATATGGGCCAGCATTTGGCCCAAAATATGGCAGCCAGTTAATGGGCCGGCCTACTAGGGTCCTCAAAATCTTGTGGGCCTACAGCTGGGCCGACCCATTAATGTCAGCGAAATCTCGTGGGCCTTTAGCTGGGCCGGCCCATTATGATCCGTACGAATCTTGTGGGCCTTTACCTAGGCCGGCCCATTATGGCACACAAAAATCTTGTGGGCCTTTACCTGGGCCGGCCCATTATGGCCCGCAAAATCTTTTGGGCCTTTAGCTGGGCCAACCCATTATGGTCCATAAAATCTCATGGGCCTTTAGCTGGGCCAGCCCTTTATGGTCCACAAAATCTTGTGGGCCTTCAGTTGGGCATGCCCATTTAAACTTGATGGGCCGGTCCACGTGTCAACATATCATAGGCGTGTCTCGCCCATTGGATGAGTGACACATGTGCCAACGCGGACCTGACACGTGTCTCCTCCAGCCAATGATGATTTTACACGTGGAAAATCCCCATTGGTCGGGGCTATTAATGGGTTATCGGATCCAAAAGCCAATCCGATAGCTTAACAATGTTCCGTTACGGTGGATGCCACGTGTCGGTCACCCTTGACGAAAGCACTTATGTGACGCACGATTTATCGTCATGGAAGTGGACACTTCCGTGATGATAATTTTGGTAATGTCATGGAACACTTCTACGACAACACATGTATGACTATCTTGATTCTGTCATAAAATCGTCATGGATGTACATGCATGACAGAAAACACGACCTACTGTGACAAACACGTATCATCACGGAAGTGTATTTTTTTGTAGTGGATAGACATCCCTCTAGTCATCTAAATGATCATGTGATACATATCAACTTTACCATGTCCGATAATCACGTGAGATGCAGTAGTTTTCAATTGTGAACATCACTATGTTGATCATATCTACTATATGATTCACGTTCGACCTTTCGGTCTCAGTGTTCCGAGGCCATATCTGCATATGCTATGCTCGTCAAGTTTAACCTGAGTATTTTGCACGTGCAAAACTGGCTTTGCACCCATTGTATGTGAACATAGAGCTTATCACACCCAATCATCACGTGGTGTCTCGGCATGACGAACTGTAGCAACGGTGCATACTCAGGGAGAACACTTATACCTTGAAATTTAGTGAGGGATCATATTATAATGCTACCACCGTACTAAGAAAAATAAGATGCATAAAGGGTAAACATCACATGCAATCAAAATATGTGACATGATATGGCCGTCATCATCTTGTGCCTTTGATCTCCAAATCCAAAGCACCATCATGATGTCCATCATCACCGGCTTTACACCTTGATCTCCATCATAGTATCATTGTCATCTCGCCAACTATTGCTTCTACGACTATTGCTACCACTTAGTGATAAAGTAAAGCAATTACATGGCGATTGCATTTCATACAATAAAGCGACAACCATAAGGCTCCTACCAGTTGCCGATAACTTATACAAAACATGATCATCTCATACAAAAATTTACATCTCATCACGTCTTGACCATATCACATCACAACATGCCCTGCAAAAACAAGTTAGACATCCTCTACTTTGTTGTTGCAAGTATTACGTGGCTGCTACGGGCTTCTAGCAAGAACCGTTCTTACCTACGCATCAAAACCACAACAATTTTTCGTCAAGTGTGCTATTTTAACCTTCAACAAGGATCGGCTGTAGTCAAACTCGATTCAACTAAAGTTGGAGAAACAGAAACCCCCTAGCCACCTGTGTGCGAAGCACGTCGGTAGAACCACTCTCATGAATGCGGTCATGTAATGTCGGTCCGGGCCGCTTCATCCGACAATACCGTCGAATCAAAGTAAGACGTTGGTGGTAAGCAGTATAACTATTATTGCCCACAACTCTTTGTGTTCTACTGATGCATATCATCTATGCATAGACCGGGCTCTGATACCATTGTTGAGGAACGTAGCATGCAATTTCAAAAAAATTCCTACGATCACGCAAGATCTATCTAGGAGATGTATAGCAACGAGAGGGGCAGAGTGTGTCCACGTACCCTCGTAGACCGAAAGCGGAAGCGTTATGTTAATGCGGTTGATGTAGTCGAACATCTTCGTGATCCAACCGATCCAAGTACTGAACGTATGTCACCTCCATGTTCAGCACACGTAAACACGATGACATCCCTCGAGCTCTTGATCCAGTAGAGGGTAGAGGGAGAGTTTCGTCAGCACGACGGCGTGGTGATGGTGTTGATGATGTGATCCGCGCAGGGCTTCGCCTAAGCACTACGATAATATGACCGAGGTGGTAAACTATGGAGGGGGCACCGCACACGGCTGAGGAATAATTGATGTGCCTTTGGGGTGCCCCCTGCCCCCATATATAAAGGAGGAGGGGAGGAGGCAGCCGACCTAGGGGGCGCGCCAAAGGGGGGAGTCCAACTAGGACTCCCAATCCTAGTTGGACACCCTTTCCTTTTCCAGAGAGGGGAAAGAGGGAAGGGAGAGGAAGAGGAGAAGGAAAGGGGGGCGCCCCCCTAGTCCAATTCGGACTCCCTATAGGGAGGGGGCGCGGCCACCCCTTGTGGGCTGCCTCCCCTCTCCCCTATGGCCCATGTAGGCCCAATATCCCCCCCGTGGGGGTCGGTAACCTCCCGGCACTCCAAAAAATACCCGAACCTTACCGAAACCATTCAAGTGTCTGAATACCTTCGTCCAATATATCAAATTTTACCTCTCGACCATTTTGAAACTCCTCGTCATGTCCGTGATCTCATCCGGGACTCCAAACAAACTTTGGTCATCAGAACACGTAACTCATAATACAAATCTTCATCGAACGTTAAGCGTGCGGACCCTGTGGGTTCGAGAACTATGTAGACATGACCGAGACACATCCCCAGTCAATAACCAATAGCGGAACCTGGATGCCCATATTGGCTCCTACATATTCTACAAAGATCTTTATCAGTCAAATCGCATAACAACATACGTTATTCCCTTTGTCATCGGTATGTTACTTACCCGAGATTTGATCGTCGGTATCATCATACCTAGTTCAATCTCGTTACCGACAAGTCTCTTTATTCGTTCCGTAATGCATTATACCGCAACTAACTCATTAGTCATATTGCTTGCATTACCAAGAGGGCCCAGAGATACCTCTTCGATACTCGGACTGACAAATCCTAATCTCGATCTATGCCAACTCAACAAACACCTTCGGAGACACCTGTAGAGCATCTTTATAATCACCCAGTTATGTTGTGACGTTTGATAGCACACAAGGTGTTCCTCCGGTATTCGGGAGTTGCATAATCTCATAGTCAGAGGAATATGTATAAGTCAAGAAGAAAGCAATAGCAATAAAACTAAACGATCATAATTCTAAGCTAACGGATGGGTCTTGTCCATCACATCATTCTCTAATGATGTGATCCCGTTCATCAAATGACAACACATGTCTATGGTCCGGAAACTTAACCATCTTTGAGTAACGAGCTAGTAAAGTAGAGGCATACTAGGGACACTCTGTTTGTCTATGTATTCAAACATGTACTAAGTTTCCAGTTAATACAATTCTAGCATGAATAATAAATATTTATCATGATATAAGGAAATATAAATAACAACTTTATTATTGCCTCTAGGGCATATTTCCTTCAAATAGTACAACCTCGGTTCCTGCACTGGTATGTCAACACCAATCACTTTCGGTATGGTGGACGACTTCTTCATCCATGCCATAACCGTCAGAGCCCAGCTGTCTGGAGGAACAAAAATACTTAAGAGCTCACCTCCAAGGTCGTTGATAAGCTCATTCATGGACTCGCTGTTCCAAGCATGTCGAGGCATGCCGTGGAAGGTAAGCTTTGTTAAAAACTCAAGCTCAGAGGGCACCGAGCCCCATCCTGGGTGCCACCGATCAAAGCCCACCAACACACCATCGTAGAACAAATGCCGGGAAGATTCGAACACACGACTGCAGTCAGAAGTTGTTCGAAAACTGATGAAGAAATCAGTCGGTGGCGGGCAGACTTCGACGAGCAAGTCACTTATTTGGATGTCGTGCGCAATGCCAAGAGCTTTGACAAGGTCGTACGGCGACATGGGAGGCCGATCACTATTGATGGTTACCATCAGCACTTTGCCGACAAACTGGTCGGCAAGCGCCGCCATGCCACTGTTGAGCGACAGCACGCAACGCCCGAAAGGTAGGAAGGACCTCAAGATCTTCGGCTCGGAGATCCGTGTTGTCTGGCGACAAGATAGTGTGATTCAGTAGAGGGAGTACAGGAGGGGATTTGGGGGAATTGGAGATTCCAGAGGTGGGGAAGGGGTGGGAGATGGGGGATGAAAAGGTAGCATGAATTTCGAACACGCGCCAATATGCTCTCGGCGTGCAAGCGCATGAAAACACCGGTGGTGCCCACATATCGGCCTAAGAGTCCTTGTTATTTCTTTTTTTGAGAGCCCGACCATACTTTTAGGATCTTTTGAGAGCTCGGCCTAAGAGTCATAATTGACCTGTTTGGCATTGCGTTACTACTCGGCCCATATTCAACGACACCTCACTGGCCCAAACAAGTGTACATCATCGAAAAGACACTGAGCTCAAATTATAACTTGAAAAAAGGAGATATACTCTAAACACTTGAGAATGGTGATGCCCTCATTTAGCCCACCAACAGTTGAGACCATAAAAATTTCGTAACAACGATATATACAACATTCAAACACTGACTAGTGACTACTGCTGACATAAACAACAAGACATGATAGTTCATAAGAAGTCTTTCTACACCACCAAAACGCACCCATCTGCAGCGCTCAGACTCTCGTGATCCAGATGAGAATGACATTCTAAATAGAGGCAACTATTACATAGTAAGAGTGACATAGACGAGGATGACCAAATGACAAGGAATATGCATAACAAAATAGAGAACTACCCATCCAGAACAAGCAGCAAAGACAACAAGTCATTCGAAGAGGGATGATCCAACACCATCATAATTTGCAGCCCCGCTTCAGCCACCTGTGATCTGGAGACACTGGTACTCCACCCTTTCGATGCAAAAGCCCAATTACCTATCAACCTGAAGGCTTGAACCACATCACTGTCTGTTGGACTCGACACATCCAAGGATCAAAGTAAAACAGATGCCTTTGTCATTCTCACCTTCTTTTGGATGCAGGCTGTATCGTTGACAATCAGGGGAGTTTGCTCCCGAACTCCTAGGGCTCGCCGTGTAGACACAATTTTTCATAGAAAATAGAGCCTCTCTACCATCAAGGTCCTTGCCAACGGTGATCTCCTACTTAATCGAATAATTGAGTCCGAGAAACAGAGAGTGTGAACCAAGGCTGTTTACCCGCCTCCAACTCAAAAATCCCGAAGGCCCCAACAAGCTGGTATCCTGCTCATAGACGTAACAGCCACTGTCCGGATACTCACGTATTTCACGGTGCTTGTACACGGTGGGGTTTTTGCAATATAACTTTTCCAGCTCATGTGTGTGAATGCTCATCAGTCTTTTGCCATCGTCTGATCGAGCGAGGAACCAGTTGTGCTTCCCTGTTTTTGGCAAAGGTGATGTGATTACAAAGGACAGTAACTGTAGGGACACTTCATCATATCAAAAAGTACATGCATTGTTAATGTAAGATTAGAATTGTTCAGAGTATGAGTAGGATAATGCAAGAAATAGCATCGATATGTCCCTATTGGAACTGAGAGGAAAATACAGGGAGATGTATACTGGGTTCGAAAATATAGAAGTGCCATGCATGGTTATACTCATGTTATCTTGCAATCAATACTTCGTAGGAAACTACCATGTCATGCCTGTTATGTACTCATGTTCTGTCCTCACAAAAAATTCTTCAAGGAAACTAACATACTATGCATTGTTATATACTCATGTTCTGTGGGCAAAATTTTTGTGAGGATATTATTCTAGCCATTGATTGCTGAAGGGCGAATATAGGTATGTACACATGGTAAGCATTACAGGATTTCACTACTTCCAAATATAGAGTTCTCCATATGCACATTTACTTCCCTAATGAATGGTTAGATGAAACCAACAGTGTGATGCATGTTTCCACATCATGAAAATGAGGAAACTAACATGGCCATTGATACACACTCATATTTAGTAGTATGTAGATTACTATAAAATAAGGAAAATATCCATATCTTCCTAACCGTTTGATTATTCAAGGGTACAAATTGGCTGTAATGACATGGTCACAATCGCATGAATTAACTCATTCCAAATATAGCTGATTTATGGCGTATCTAATACATTGCCATAGTTCTACTCAAATTCAGCTCAAACAGGGATATGCCAATCATCCCAAAAAGTTCAAACAGTGTCATGGCGTTATCATTAACATCAGATGGAAACAACTTACACGCGCCGTCCCAGCAATACGTGGTGCCATCTGCTTTGTCGATCGCGTAGATGATGCCATTGTGTTCAATAGCATCACAGAAGTGTGTATCAGCTTTGATGATCCACTGCGAGGTGAGTTGTCTCCAGCTAAAGAAGGCACCAACAGAAAGATAGGCGAGTCCGCGGTCGAACAAGGCAATTAGCTTGAAATCTGCGTAATTCGCATCTCGTGTGGGGACTTGGCAGATGACAATCTTCTGCAAAAAAGGTGCGTCAAACTGACGACGTAATCTAGATGACTTGGACCGCCACGGTAAAACCCTATATAATCCAACGTAGGAAGGACAATCTCATGAGAGGTGTGGAAGTTCACGAGCACCAAATTTTTCCGGTCTTCTCTAATGATAGCCATCTAGTGGGAGTTCATGCCGACCTAGTACATACCTACCAAGAAGTTTCGGGCGATGGTGATCGGATCGAATGTAACACCCTCGATGCGGCTATAGCTCCCACGTGTCGAGGCACGACTTAGAGGCATAACCGCATTGAAAGCAATGTCGCAAGTTAGGCAATCTTCACAACATCCCATGTAATATAGATAATAAAAGGGGATATACATAGTTGGCTTACACTCGCCACGTCAATCAAAGTACATAAATAGCATTACAACATTCAAACACTCATGGCCCGACTACGGTGACAAAATAAAAGATAAACCCAACATGCGACACGGTCCCAATCACCCCAACTGGGCACCACTACTGATCATCAGGGAAAGACACGTAGTATCGGCATGAGTACTCGTCGAACTCCCACTTGAGCTCAAGCGCGTCATCTGGAACGGAATCATTAGGCCCTGCATCTGGTTTGGAAGTAATCTGTGAGCCACAGGGACTCAGCAATCTCGCACCCTCGTGATCAAGACTATTTAAGCTCATAGGTAAGGCAAGGTAAATATGTGGAGCTGCAGCAAGCGACTAGCATATATGGTGGCTAACCTATCCGCAAAAGAGAGCGAGAAGAGGAGGCAAAGCGCGAACGAATAACTAGGGGGCAACCTGCGGCAAGCATTACTCCAACACCGTGTTCACTTCCCAGACTCCGCCGAGAAGAGACCATCACGGTAACTCACACTGTGGATTCATTTTAATTAAGTTAAGGTTCAAGTTATCTACAACCGGACATTAACAAATTCTCATCTGCCCATAACAGCGGGCACGACTTTCGAAAGTTCAAATCCCTGCAGGGGAGTCCCAACTTAGCCCATGACAAGCTCTCATGGTCAACAAAGGAATATACCTCCTCCCGAGACATTCCGATCAGACTCGGTATCCCGGTTATTCAAGACACTTCGACAAGTTAAAACAAATCCAGCAACACTGCCCGAATGTGCCGACAAATCCCGATAGGAGATGCACATATCTCGTTCTCAGGGCACACTCAGATGAGCTCTCCATACAAATAAAACCAAACCTCGAGTTTCCCCAAGGGGGCGCTGCACAGGACTCTAGTTTGGACCAACACTCAGAGGAGCACTGGCCCAGGGGGGGCTTAAAATAAGATGACCCTCGGGCTCCAGAAACCCAAGGGAAAAAGAGGCTAGGTGGCAAATGGTAAAACCAAGGTTGGGCATTGCTGGAAAAGCTTTATTCAACGCAAACTATCAAGGGGTTCCCATTATCACCCAACCGCGTAAGGAACGCAAAAATCCAGGAACATAACACCGGTATGACAGAAACTAGGGCGGCAAGAGTGGAACAAAACACTAGGCGAGAGGCCGAGCCTTCCACCCTTTACCAAGTATATAGATGCATTAAGATAACAAGATAATATAATGATATCCCAACAAGTAAATAATGTTCCAACAAGGAACGGTCTCCAATCTTCGCCTGCAACTAGCAACGCTATAAGAGGGGCTGAGCAGAGCGATAACATAGCCAATCAACGGTTTGCTAGGACATGGTGGGTTAGAGGTTTGACATGGCAATTTGGGAGGCATGATAAGCAAGTGGTAGGTATCATAGCATAGGCATAGCAAAAGAGCGAGCATCTAGCAAAGCAAAGATAGTAGTGATTTTGAGGGTATGATCATCTTGCCTGCAAAGTTGTCAGAGTTGACTGGATCCTCGAAAGAAAACTCAATGGGCTCCTCATTAGTGAACTTGTCTCCCGGATCTACCCAAACAAGACAAACAAGCAACAAGGACACAATCAACCATGTGCAAACTCAAACAACATGATGCAAAGATGGTATGCTATGCGGGATGCAATATGTGATGCATATGCAAGATTTGGCAAGGAATGCATGAACCTAGCCTCAACTTGCAAAACCAAGTGTGCCACTGGAAAGATGAGATGAAATCGCTTGAAAATGATATAAAGAACACCGGAATCGGAGTTACGGTTTGGGAATGGCAAGCAATTCAAATATGACCACGTTCTGCGATTTACAGCAAGTAGCCCTCTAAATGCAATAAGATGAACATGCTACAGCACTCAAACATGGCAACAAAATACATGGCAGGGATCCAATCATGATGCTTAACAAAAGACTAGCACTGAGCTACGGCTAATTCATCAATTAGCAGGTTCAAACAAGCATGGCAAAAATGCATTTGACAAACAGATTTCAGACTTAGTGATATTAACACTTGTCTGGAATTTCAGATCAGGTAGCACACTTTGGAGCATGAAAAGTATATGCTATAGGTGCTGAACATGACAAAGTAAAGCGTGGCATGGAGCTACTCAAAGAGCTTAACAAAAGTCCCTTAGTGACCTTGAGCCAAAGGGGATCAGAAAATACATTTGCAAGCATGTGAACATGGCAAAAACATAATCAATTTTCAGACTTAGTGAAAACTGGAGCATGCAAAATCAGATATCAAGTAGGCATGTTTACGAGCTCGATGCACTCACTACAGAGGAAGTCATGACAATCTAAGCATACACCCGTCAAGAATACGAAAAATAAATGCTAGACATGGCAAGAACAATAACATAGCATGCACGGATCAACTACAACATCCTCGGAAAAATCGCTAACAAGTAGACAATCTGCCCGGATTCACGAAATAGCAAAAGTAGAGCTTGATTGACTCAAGCTAGGGTGCTCCATAATTGCAAACAAAGACATGGATGGATAGAGCACTACAAGATTACCAAAATATCCTTACTAATCATCCTCAAAAGAGGCACGGATCACTAGGAAACAACATAAACATATGGCATAATGAGATAAACAGACCAAGGACTTAGTGGAAATGCTAAGTCCCTGAAATCAGCATTAACGAATGCTCCACTCTGCAAGCTTGTGCTAGCCACCACACACATCACAAAAATACAAGGGTTGCACCCCTGGCTAGATGGAAAAACATATAACAAAACTCATGTAGAGCTCAGGGGCATATCATGCACACAATAATCATGGCAAAAATGACAAATATCTAATTGGAGCAGCAGATCTGATAATTATCTCAAATAGCATTCTTCTAACAGCATTTCGGGCATCAAGATGAACTCAAATGAAAATGATGCAATAAGATGAAATGATGTACTCTCTGAGATGAACATTTTGATATGCTATATGCCCAAAACGGAGCTACGGATGCGGAGTTACGATGCAATGAACATAGCAAAATAATTGGGGTTTCAGGCAAAAAGTCAACCTGATCTATTCCCAGATCTAGATCCAGCCGGCACGCTTTACGAGGATCGCCAGAAAACTTGAAGGTCGCCGGAGTCCATGCGCGGGGGGGGGGGGGGGTTGCCGGAGCTGCCGAAGTGGCGGCGCCGGCGAGGCGAGGCGGCCGCGGGCGCGGCGGCCGAGGCGGCGGGCACCGGTGGCCGGGGCGGCGCCGGCGGAGGTTGGTGGCGGCGGAGGTCCCCGGTGGCCGGCGCGGAGGGAGAGTCGGCGGGCGCGGCCGGCTCCGGTGACGATGGCCGCGGGGCACCCGGGCGGCGGGGTGCGATGCGATGGGCTCGGCGGGCCTCAGAGGCGGCGGCGACGACGGTTGCCACGTGGCGGCGGCGACGACAGTTGCCACGTGGCGGCGGCGGGGCGAAACGGACATGTTCGTCGGTGGCTGTTGTGTCCGGCGGCGCGCGATGATGAGTGGATCTAGGGTTTTCGGGGGGAAGGAGAAGGAGATTTTCGGGGGTGTCTTTATATAGGCATAGAGGGAGCTAGGAGAGTCCAAATGAGGTGCGGTTTTTGGCCACGCGACCGTGATCGAACGCTCTAGATGATGGATAGGGTTTTGGTGGGTTTTGGGCCAACTTTGAGGGGTGTTGGGATGCAACACACACGAGGCCTTTTTGGTCCCTCGGTTAATCGTTGGAGCATCAAACGAAGTCCAAATGGTACAAAACTTGACAGGTGGTCTACCGGTAGTAAACCAAGGCCACTTGGCAAGTCTCGGTCCAATCCGGAAATGTTTAATCCCCACATACGAAAGAAAGGTAGAAATGACCACCGGAGGAGAACAGAGCGCCGGAATGCAAAACGAACAACGGGGAAAATGCTCGAATGCATGAGACGAACACGTATGCAAATGCAATGCACATGATGACATGATATGAGATGCATGACAACGACAACAACACATGGAGACAAAAACCCGAACCCGAGAAAATAAAATAACTTAACACCGGAAACGGCAAGAGTTGGATTACATATTGGGTAAATCATATCCGGGGTGTTACATCGAAGTCGAGGGAAATGATGTATGGCGACCCACTAAATACATGCAAAGAAGTTTCGACTAATGGAGGTCGGATTGAAGTCGAGGGGCATCATGTACCCCTCTGTATCATGGTGAGCAAATCTTGCAAGACCAGATAGCAGCAAGTAGGGTGTCTTGAAAAGCTTAGGCCCCGCTTCGACGATGTCCGTGTGCATGTCCCTCAAGCATGCAGCCAGCCGCACGATGCTCAACATATCCATACACGAACACCAGAGGTCGAGGATGTCACTGGGGAGATTGCTCCAATCGCGGATCATATGGATGTTGTGCGGTTCGCGTTTGGCCATGGTGGTGTTTGGAAGGTGGGTTTTGGGGGGCTTGATTTACGGGGGAGAAGGCTCTCGGTGCTGGTGCGGCTAGCGAGGGAATAGTGGTACCTGGGGAGGCGAGGGAGGCGAGGGTATGCGGGGGCACAATGAGATGATGAAGAGTGACCTCAGGATCTCCGGCGAGACGGATATGGAGATGGAGTGGTGCTCGGGACAGGGAGACGAGGCGAGGCATGCTATACAGCGGCGGTGACAGTGGCTGCACAGTGCACAAGGTGAGGCTGACTTTGGTAACCCCAACACGCTGCCTGGACTGGTGTCACCTCGGGTTGAGGGTCTTGTCACTTCACTGTGAGGACCGGATGAATAATATTTTGACCATCAAGTGTACCACAGTTGTACTATTATGCATGCCTCTGGGTTCACTTCATCCTCCAGGTATCATCCATATTGCGAGTAGAACCAAATTCTTGTGCATGCAGAAGCGCGAAGAAGGCCTTTTCTTTTTTGAGGATAACAACATATTCCTTAACCAGAAAATGTTGTGTCTCCCACGCATGCGCCAATATCCATTCAAACCTGCTATGACACATTTTTATATCTATTTGCATAGGTCCCACCTGTCAGGAGGGGTGCAGAAATAAAAAGGAATCATAAAATTTCTTGCCATGGTGATTCGAAAGAGTGACCTCAACTAGCCAGTGGGACATGTAGCGCTAGAAGGATGGGCACGTACACGGATAGGTACCACTCCTCAGTCTACCCACGTAGCCTTTTTGTTTAGTCTACCTAGCCGTCTAATCAACTGCCTGCAGGCCACTTCTCCCATTTACTTCTCCATCGGGACCGATTTTCCTCGGCTTCTTCACCTCTCCTTCATCTTCATTTGCATCCAAACCACACTTCATTCACATTGTTTTAACCTCTTCACATACCCCTAGAGTAATTCTGGAGCCCCTTTAAATAATCATCTTCTTTAGTTAGACTAGCCATCTAATCCTAATTCTCCAAACCAAAGCCCTCCGGTCCAGCGGTTCCAAATGGCAAAAGAGATCGAGATGCAGGTTTTTAGCATCCAACATGTCCTCGTTGAGGGATCGTTTAGCATAGTTGCCACCGTCACCGACCACCCAATGGTTGTTCGGAAGTGGATCAACAATGTATCCAACTCCCTCCAAATGGTGGAGATGAAGGTCATCGGTCTCAACGCAGAGTACACAGAGCGTGCCACTGGGAAGATCCAACGCGCTGCCATCCTTTAGCTGTGCCTCAAAGATGATGTTTTGGTGTACCACATCATACACGCACCCTCCATACCAGGTGAGCTCCATGATTTCTTGTCTCAGGAGGACATATACTTCTGTGGGGCAGCCATCACAGGGGACAAACAGAAGTTGGAGCCGTACAACTTTGATTTGAAAAGCATCACTGACGTACAAGCCAAAATAAAAATTCCTGTAGAAGATTGTGATAAGCCGGCACCATCCCTATTCGACATAGCAAATTTTGTGCTCGGAACAAATCTTCAGAAGGGTGACGAGATGCTGGCATTAAGGTTGTCTGGATGGGAGAATTATCCCTTGACGTACAAGCAGATAAAATATGTTGCCCTCGATGCCCGTGTGAGTTTTGAGATAGCTGCAAGGTCCAGAGAGCTTGTTGCGAAGCCGTCTCCCATAGAAAATGAGAACAACAACAAGAAGAAGAAGCTGCACCAGTAGCAGGGCATTATGGATGGATGAACTATTTCCTCTCTTGTAAAAAAATATTTCCTCTCTATGTATATATTGATATAGATGGACTATTTAGATGGTGTGCATGTCTTTGGACCGAGTAGTAGCATAGGTCCGCTTGACTATAAGGAACTATTTATCCGCCTAGCTTTCTCTACAACTCCTTCCAGTGATCGGTATGCAACGCATGTGTCCGTAGACATGACAACATGTCCATGGAAGTTCAACTACGACGACCATCACGTTTCATCCATTGCCACTCGTGATTCCCACGATGCCGCTCCAACCCACGACACCACGTCCCCCGACGTGCGTCTCACCCCTCTCGGCCACACCACCCCTCTGCCTTTGTGTGCATGACATGTGGGCCACCTGAAATGTGGCGAGCATCAAGTTTCTACCACAGCCACACGCGATTCCCATGACACCGCTCAAACCCATGACACCACACTTCCCCCGACCTGCAGCTCACCCCTCTCGGCCCCACTGCCCCTCTACCTTCGGGAGCATTACATGTGGACCAGCCACCTATCGGGTCCACATGTTATTGAATCAAAGGCAGGTGTAGTAAGGCATTGAAGCTCAATCCCGAGGGCCCCGAGAGGGAAATGTAACTCATGTGCTAGGCCTTGTGGTGCTACTGCTGCACAAACTCGTGCCAAACTCGAGATTTGTTTCTTACTAGTACATGCACACAATGAGTTAATGGACATTGTAATCTCAACATGTGATGGGGAGCTCTAAATTTGAATTTGAAACTTATAAAACAAAAAATTCAAAACAAATAAACTGGAAGAGAGGGAGTATACCGTAGGATGTGTCCCATACGAAACAAGTCCCCTGGTTTGCCACCGTGAAGATGCGGTTAGAAAGGAGCACAATGTCTTCGTACTCATACGGCAACAAATCGGCCGCAGATAGCATGGTCCACCTTTGACCGCCATGTGCAGGGTTCGTGAAAGCAATCGCGATTTTGGACACCATGATGAGAGTGTAATTTTGGTTGGTGGATGACCTTATCGGGGCTTCCAGAATTGCTATCTTCTTCAATCTCACCGTGGTTCCATCATACCAATTCAGGCGGTGGCCCGTTGCATGGCTAATCTCAATGTTGGACAAAGGTTCTACGGGAACGGTGTCACCATTGTAAATGTTGGGCAAATTGATGTTGGTACCCTCCCGTACATATGCAAGCCAATCTCCACTAGCACCAAGCCTAACCTGTGAAACAGTGGGCAGTGGGAGAATTACGAAACAGACACGGAAGTAGTCTTTAGAATGCATTTACTACGTGATCAAACTCATCATTTACCTGCTCATCGGACAAAATCCGAGTGCCCCTCAACGTCGGCATGTCAAGGGGCGTCTACTTGCAACTACAGCCATGCTGCACTGGAGAGACCCCCAAGGAAACATCCTCGTGCGTTGCACGTAACATCAAGATGCATTTGTATGAGTAGTTTATCTTGTGAGAAAAGGATGAACGAGGGAAGGCCTTATTTGCAAATGTGGATAGGGGTGTGGGTATCTTTTTGCAAAATTGCCATAGTTTTCTTCCTATCCGTCACATATAAATTGGACGGACTATATTGCAGGATGGCAGACACACCATCATCAACAACTCTGTTTTTAAAAGAGTAGAGATGAGCAGTTTATCTTGTGAGAGAAAAGGATGAACGAGGGAAGGCCTTATTTGAAAATGTGGAGAGGGGTGTGGGTATCTTTTTGCAAAATTGCCATAGTTTTCTTCCTATTCTTCAGATATAAATCGGACGGACTATATTGCAGGATGGCAGGCACACCATCATCACCAGCTCTGTTTTTTATAAGAGTAGTAGACTAGCAAGATGCCCGTGCGTTGCATGGAATATCGAGATGCATTTGTATGAGTAGTTTATCTTGTGAGAGAAATGGATGAATGAGGGGTGACCTTATTTGAAAATGTGGAGAGGGGTGTGGGTATCTTTTTGCAAAATTGCCATAGTTTCCTTCCTATCCGTCAGACATAAATCGGACGGCTTATATTGCAGGATGGCAGGCACACCATCATCAGCAACTCTGTTTTTTTAAAGAGTAGAGATGAGTAGTTTATCTTGTGAGAGAAAAGGATGGACGAGGGAAGGCCTTATTTGCAAATGTGGAGAGGGGTGTGGGTATCTTTTTGCAAAATTGCCATAGTTTTCTTCCTATCCGTCAGATATAAATGGGACAGACTATATTGCAGGATGGCAGGCACACCACCATCACCAGCTCTGTTTTTTATAAGAGTAGTAGACTAGCAAGATGCCCGTGCGTTGCACGGAACATCAAGATGCATTTGTATGAGTAGTTAAATTTGTGGGAGAAATGGATGAACGAGGGAAGGCCATATTTGCAAATGTGGAGAGGGGTGTGGGTATCTTTTTGCAAAATTGCCATAGTTTCCTTCCTATCCGTCAGGTATAAATTGGATGGCCTATATTGCAGCATTGCAGGCACACCATCATCAACAACTCTATTTTTTATAAGAGTACAGATAGAGACTACTACTACCAATGTGCTGGCCCGTGCATTGCAATGGATCCAAAGTAGTAGAATAATACTTGTTCACGGGTTTGAAATATAAACACTCTAGTTTCGACATACATATATCAGTAAAAGTAAAGCATGCTTCACTCAAAATATATTCCTCGGGCTGTTTTGATGAGGTGAGGGACGGGTGCGGCTGGTTTGAAGATAATTGGTTTTGAAAAATTAGAGCTGTTTTTTTACATTTTGTAGCATGTCACGACATCTGGTGCACCTAAGCGTCTAAAAAATGGAGTTTGGGTCGGTGGCACACCCTGTGGCAAGATGCCCGTGTGGGCTTCTTCTATAACTAGCAATATGCCCATGCATTGCAGGGAACATCAAGATGCATTTTTTTTACAAAACACCTATTGTGATTGACTCTTGCAGGAGTAATCCCATGTGTAAAAACTAATGATATCTCTAGAATTTTATAAGAAAATGGTATCTTTGGAACAAGTTTTCTCTACTACTGCTCCTTGAAGTGAGCGGTATGCAATGCATGTGTCAGCAGACATGACAGCTTGTCCATGGAAGTTGAACCACAACGACCATCACATTTCTACCACTGCCACACGCGATTCCCACGATGACGCTCCAACCCATGGCACGACGTCCCCCGACGTGCGCCTCATCCCTCTCGGCCCCACCGCTCCTATTCCTTCGTGTGCATGACATGCGGGCTAGCTGAACTGCGGCGACCATCAAGTTTCTACCACAGCCACACCCGATTGGACGCGGGTTGCCTGCTCCGGTCCTGTGCTCCGATCTGTACTCCCGCACCATCGAATTTTCATCCAGTGGCTGTGACACATTTCGTCCCGGGCATCACTCCTCAGTTGGAGTACTTCTGTACTACAGGTAGTACCCGCCGGTGTGGCCATCTATGCCTCGTAACGCCTCGACGCCCAGCTGTGGCACCCTCGCCACGGCCACGCCACCACCAGCCGGTTCATCTCGAATGAGTGAGTCCCGAACAATGCCACCACCATGAGAATGACATACGCGCCAACCGCGTTTAAGGTCCACATGTCATTGACTCATAGGCCAGTGCACTAAGCCACTGAAGCTTAGTCCCGTGGGCCCAAGAGGGAAATGTAACTCTTGCGGCAGGCCTTGTGGTGCTCCCGCAGTACGAACTCGTGTCAAACCCGGGAATTTGTTTCTTACTACTACCAATGTGCCGGCCCATTCGTTGCAATGGATCCAAAGTATATCTATTTAGTGGAGTGCACTCTAAACACATTATCTATTTATTTTTTCTCTAGCCTTTCCTAGCCATGCAACCAAGCCACATAAGCTTCATGGGTGCCCCCACATCATATTTTGTGGAGTACTATGTTGACTGAAAAAAAGATAAATCACCCAAAACAAGATCTTCCCATTTTTTGTTCCCATGATGCTGTGCCGTGCATGTACCTAGTAGTTGTTTAGTGGTAGTACTAGTTGTAGTACAAACTTCATACTAGTAAGAGTAGTAGTACAGAGTGCTCCTACTCTATCAACGAGCGCCATATGACACAAAATTTCTTGGCTTCCATGCTACAACTAGATCTTCCCCTCCTCGTTTCTGTTTTCCAATGCGGCGGGCGGGGTGCGGTTTGCCAATAATAGGTTTGCTCAACTGCCGTCCCACATGAAAGTGAAAATGCTAGGCAACACGCCTTCCCTAGCTATGTGGCGTGTCGGACGGGCCGTGGAGTACTCCCGATTCCCGGGCATGTGGGGGTGCGACGCGAATGCGGCATGCCTTTTCCTTTTACTAGCAATGTGCCCGTGCGTTGCGACGGATCCAATGTACTAGTAGAATATACTAGTACTTGTTCACAAAGTTGAAAGAAAACACTCTTGTTTCGATATACATATATACCACTAAAAATATATCACTTTTCACTCAAAATATATTTCTCAGGCTGTTTTGATGAGGTGAGGGAGGGATGTGGTTGCTTTCAAGATAATAAGGAGTTTTCTGCAAATTGGAGTAGAGAAGTGGGCTATTGTTGCAAAAAAGCCACAACTTACCTCATAGCCGTTAGATGCAGATCTAATGGTCAGAAAAGACGGATGGCAGACACACCACCATCACCAACTGAGTCTTTTAGAGTAGAAGTAGAGAAACATCTATAAATTGTAACATTTGGTTCTGCTCCTTGGCACGATCGATAGATAGAAATGACGATTGGAAACGCTAGGGCGGGGCTTTTGCCGCCAGATAAGCAGGGTAGTAGCTAGGTTGGCGCATCGTCGGTTTGGTCACATGCAGTCTGACATGTTCTAGTGTTTCTAGCAAGATGCATGTGCGTTGCACGAAGTTGATGGAAAAGGTAAGCACAACTTATAAATTTATGGATGGAGTACTAGTTACAGTGATGCATATACTGGAACGAGAATGCAATAGCACAATAAGAATTAAGGCCACCATGATCTGATCGTAGTGGTGGTTACAGGAGGCAAGAAGAAAGATGCATCCATCAACGTAGGACCTCCTCCTCCTCCTCAACTCAGTGCGCCGGGCCACCGACCAACAGCTAAGGAGTGGCGGATTTTGTGGCAAGGTCAAGGTGCTTCTCAGCAAAGGCATCCAAGGCTTCCAGCTGGTTGAGGAAGTCCAACATCGTAGCATCCTCACTGGCCTCACAGATACCCATGTACGCGACTTGCTCATACACGTGGATGTGTAGGTCGACGAATTCTTGCAGGGCGAGGCACCTCGCAGCGAGCGCAACCTCCAGGTGGACATTCTTTGTAGCATCGACGGGAAGTCGCAGGGCCGCCAGTGCTTGACAGAGGTTCTGGCCATGGAGGCCGATTAGGGTGGCAGACAACGAGGAGCCCGAGCGCGCGGGTTGGAGGAGTATCGCGATGTCGTCCGCGAGCTTCTTGACGACGGTGAACTTGTTGGTGGTCGCAATGATCATCTGGTCCAACTAAGAGTCGTAGCTGGCATCGATGGCGGCCATCCACTAGTCGGTCGCCAACACCATCTAAAGACGATCCTCGGTGCCATGTCGTAGGCCGGCGTCGTGGACCATCTGGCATAGCCGTTGGCCACTCGTGTGCATCGCCACCATGGGTCTAGAGTGAGCACTTCTGTGCTTAGTGTAGGTGCTTAGGCAAATGCTTAGGTGCGTATGATGTGGTAGATGCATTGGAATGGAGGGGCACCTTTATATGAGTGCAAACTGCATTGCATTCACATCATGCTGCCTCTTTTCTTGGTCCTCCTCCCATTACTTCCCTCATGCATGCACGATGCTAATTGAAGGAGGATGCATCATTGGTCGTTCAATATTTCGGGAACCGCTACCCTCTCCCCCGTATGCATTGAAGCCGTATCGGGAACTGCGTCGCCCGCTGTAAAATCGAATAGTACCGCGCTTCCCGCTGCACGCCCGGCTGAACACGCCTCCTCGCCTCTATCAAACGCCTCCGTTAAACCCACATGCAAACCGAAAAACCTACTCCTGCCACACGTCCATTCATGAGCGGGCCGAAATTAAACACAACACCGGCCGAGCTCCTCCCATCCGCCCTCAGTTTAAATGAGGCCAGACGCCAGCCAAGCTCCTACCGTCCGCCCCCTATTTAAATGAGGCCAGACAGACATCGGGCAAGAATTGCACCCGTCCGTCACTGGCCCAGCTCCTCATTCACCAATTTCTCCACTCTTACGATGGCTTTCGAGGAGCCATTCTCCGGCATACTACCCGGCTGGGTGGACCGTCGAGCCCTCCGGATACGAGCGAGGCCGCTTGGTGCTTCACCAACCTCGCTTGGTCCAACAGAGCCAGTTGCCACCCCAAGCTAGCATGTGGTTCAACAACTCGCCCTTCCAGTTCAGCTCGATGAGGAGTGCCAAGTTGCTCCACGCCGGCACGGTAGCACGAGTGTCGTCACTACCGCGTCGTTCCGCGCCACCAATGTCTGCGGTGCCCCGCCTCCCATGCCTGCGGCAGCGCCATGCAGGCAGAGACAGAAGCTGGGTGCACGCAGAGCGACGAGTCGGTGGCCACCTTCTCTGTGTCCGCCGCCATCATCGAGGAGAAGTAGAACACGGTAGGCCGCCGCCACTTTGGTCTCATGAAGGCCACCGTCGAGCTGACTACTGCGTATTCAGGTGGTTTCTTTGCTGCTTCGTCTCTTCCAAGGACCTTCATCGACCCCGCAAGTGTCTACTGGACATGAGGAAGACAAAGGGATCCGCGGGCGGCCATTTAGATTTGGTACTCCTTCCGTCCGGAAATATTTGTTCTCAAAATGAATAAATTGGATGTATCTATAACTAAAATAAGTCTAGATACATCCATTTCTAGGACAAGTATTTCCGGACGGAGGGAGTATTAATTATACCATGAGAGCCGGACTAGCACCGCTTAGTTCATGTAAATGTAATGAAATCCATCATGTTTGTATGAAGATCCACCTTTTTTATACGAAATCCTTCATGCTTATATGAAACCAGAACGTGTTTGAACGAATTTCCTCTGGTTGGTTAGAGTTGTGAAAATGTATGTCGCTGGCGTTTGATGCCGTCCTCCGCGGAAGGAAGTGGGAGGAAATTTGCCGGCTTCCATTGGAGATGCTCTTATGCTGGAAATAATAGAGTCACATCCAATCCATTTGAGTTAATTGTGTGTATTATTCTCCCACTGTAAAAAGTTAATTGCATGTACAATGTACACGTGACTTGCAGGGTGGCTACAGCTTCGTATAGAAAGTACAAAAAGAAACAAATCCATCTTTAATCTTGTATTCTAAGTACTCTGTGGGTTCCACTATCAGTACTGTAGTGAAAGAATTATATATTAAATATAAATAATAAATAATATAAAAATCTGAAGTTAAAGACAGAATTTGAACTCAGGTCATCGTGTTGCGAGCATCCGGCGCTAACCAGTCCAGCACATTTTCGTTGTGGACCATGCTGAAGATATACCTCTATGTCTACTCTTATACTCCCTCTGTTCCTAAATATTTGTCTTTTTCACATTTGAAATGGACTACCACATACGAATGTGTATGTAGACATATTTGAGGGTGTAGATTCACTCATTTTGCTCCGTATGTAGTCACTTGTTGAAATCTCTAAAAAGACAAATATTTAGGAACAGACGGAGTAGAAAAAAGAATTGGTGATGATGGTGTGCGTGCCATCCTGCAATATAGGTCGTCAGATTTATATCTAACGGATAGGAAGGAAACTATGGCAATTTTGCAAAATGATACCCACACCCCTCTCCACATTTGCAAATAAGGCCTTCGCTCATTCATCCTTTTCTCTCACAAGATAAACTACTCATACAAATGCATCTTGATGTTCCGTGCAACCATGGGCATCTAGCTAGTTTGTTTTAAAATAGTTACTGCTATAATTGGGCTGAAGTGATATATTTTATGTCTGCCTCGAATGATTTCAGATTCACTAGTAGTAACACAAAAAAGGTTGCCTTGTTAATTAACAGAAAACAGGGTGGAAACTATCAGATGAGGCCGGTAAAAACAAGGCACACTAGGTTCAGCATCATCGTCACTATAGTTGTGCATGCACGAGAAGTCTACATATCGAGGGGGCTACGGAGAGAAAGATGTATCGAGTGTGTTTGAGCAAGGCATAGAGACACAACTAGCATGTGAGAAAGAGAGGGAGAGAGAGAGAGAAACCAGTTGATAGATTAAGATCAAGATCGAGCTGTCACCCTTCTGCTGTCATTGTTGGGGGGGAGGGGGAGGGAGAGAAAGGCGTATCGCGCGGTAGGCACATAGGCACAACTAGCGAGTGTGTGTGTATGCGTGTGTGTTTGAGAGAAAAGCCAGTAGATAGATTACTATCAAGATCGAGGTGCCACCCTACTCCTTTGATGTCGGGTAGTGTACATGTGTGTGTGTTTGAGAGAGAAGCCAGTAGATAGATTAGTATCAAGATCGAGGTGTCACCCTGCTCCTTCGATGTCGGGAAGTGTGTGTGTGTGTGGGTTTGTTGGGAGGGGGTAGTGACACTTAGATACAAGGAGAAGGAGTTTGCGTGACACGTATCTATATTAAGGGATAGGTAGATAGCATGTGTGCAAGGCATACTTAAAGCATCACGGAGCTAAACAAATGGCGTGCATGAAAGTGTCGGAAAAAATGAAGAGAGAAACAATGTCTACGCGCGCGCGCATGTGTGTGTGTGTGTGAGAGAGAGAGAGAGAGCGAAATCTCAAACAAAAGGTGCTCTGCTGGAATCCCATTATATGTATTCATATGGTTCCAGAACTCGAGTTAACCTTAGGCATATGTGTGAGAGACATAATTATACTTTGAGACATTAGTATTGGTGGGTGGGCGGAATTAAAGGGGTGGGTGTGTTTGACAGAGAGAGCGTGTGTGTTTTTGTGTGAGAGACTTGTAGGACGGGGTAGAAAGACGAATTTTAACCTTGATGGAGGGAGAGAAATACACGAAGTGCGCGTGTGTGATTCTGATGCCCACGGAGAAATGAGATACGTATGCATGTGAGAGAGATTGCACAATTCATTCACGTATCACTATCTAGCAATCGTGGACGTGCATCGCTTGAACATAAATCAATATATACTTTGTATTGTGGCCAAAGATACAATATCGATTGAACGCTATAAAGATTGGACACTGACATATCACATTTTTTCGAAATAATCCTTTTCAATTGTGCATGCCAAAGTTACAGTGATGTTTCTTCAAACAACCAATGTAGCTATCATGTACATGCACCATTGTTAGTCTTGCATTCAAATTCAATAGTGTTGGATGATTTAAGGTACTATTATGAAGTAATGTATGTAATATTCATATATGAATTTAACGTCCATTTCTTTTTGTGCGCCTCTACAATATCCATTTCTTTTGTGGGACTACAATATCCATTTCTTTTTGTGTGCCTCTACAATAACACGTCAATGAATTATGTTTAAAGTAAATAACCAATGGCACTAAATTATCTATTTACATGAGAAATACATAGGCTGAGCATTTGATCCCTTTTTTGTGAACGCGCCTCTACACCTGTACGATTGGCCGCACCCGTGTGAACGTCCAAGTTACCGGTGCATCATCCCAAGTTAGGCCTCCTTTGGTTTGGAGGAATTTTGTAGGAATTTCATAGGGTAGGATTTTTATAAGAAAAAATTCCTATATAGCTCTTTAGTTTGTAGGAATGGAATCCTATTCCTATGGAGGAAATCTTCCTATCCTCCACATTTCATAGGAAAATAAACATTAGCCTAGACTCAATGGAAAAAATCCTATGACGTGAAACAAAGGACATCTCCTTTCCAATTCCTACGCATAGGATTTAATATGCATGTCATCTCATTTCCTATGACTTTTCTATTCCTATAATTTTCCTACCCTATGAACCAAAGGATGACTTATTGTCTTTTTTTCTTGGGTGGACTTCACACCAGTTATTAACTATTTATGCGTGCCCGTGTACACAGTCTCGCATGACCTTCCCGCTAGCACTGTCCAAAATTACTTGAAACTAGATACGAACGATCCCACTGGCGGCAAAATCTCCCGCCTCCTTCTAAAATTTCCGCCACCTAGTCTTTAGCATGCGAAATTCCCCTTTTGTCCTTGTTGCACGGCAAACAACAGTTACAAATACCACTCTCATTTACATAATAGGTCGGGGCTGCTTTGGTAACTTTTGGTTTCCCCCACCACAAGGCACCCCCATTTCCTCTCCCCCTCCCACAAAAATGACTAACTCCACATCACCACAACATCTCACATCACACCGTCCGTACTTCATCGGCCTTTCTACTCCTCCCATCTCGAAACCCTAGGCTGCTCATCCACCGGCATACCAGAGCCCATTCACTGCCAGCGGCGTCCACCTCGTCGGATCTGCTTCTGCGGCCGCATCTACCCCTCCCACCTTCCCTAGAAACAAGTAGACTGCTCATCCTCCATTGTACCACAACCCATTCAGTGCCAGCCTTGTCCACGGTGCCAGATCTGCTTCACCGGTACTCTCGTCAACCGCAGCGCATCTGAAGCGGCTCCTTCATACTCCCCACCGGAGATGCTTCGTCCACACACCCCAGAGCCGCCCCACTACCGCCCCCGTCGACGGCCTCTGATCCTCTTTGCCGACACCTTCCTCAACCCTACTGGAGCTGATCTGCCAACACCATTGTCAACACTACCGGAGTAGCTTCGCCTATACCATTCTCAACCCTACCGGGGCCGCTTTGCCAGCTCACAAGTCCATGGCCTCAGATCTGCTTCGTCGGACCCTCGTCCAACCTACCGAAGTAGCTTCTGACGCCCCATCCATGGCCGTAGATCCACATCGTCAACACCATCCTGAACCCAACCATTGGAGCAGCTTCACTGACGCCCTCGTCCATGGCCTCAGATTTGCTTCGCCCACACCATAGTCCCCCTACCGGAGCCGCTCCACAAGCACCCTACTCCATGGTTCTAGATCTCCTTACCGGACCCTGACAGCCAGTGCAGCGTCATCACCCTTGACGTTTCTAACCTGATTCCCACCGTCTAGCAAGATGCCAAGCACCCGCCACGGCCTAGGTACTTGTCACCTTTAAACCCGTCCAGCATCACCCGTCCGATGTACTTCAAATATACTAACAGGGCGCTGTTACATGTTATGCAGCTGGCAAAAACTACAAGGACGATGTTTCTTCTGGATCTAACAGCTTGGCCAACCAAGATCCTGGACTGAGGCATTGCTACGATCTTGTAAGTGTGTGTCTCTCTCTCTCTTGTATTGTTATGTGCCTGCCAATGTGCTTTGCTAGGATTTTCGACCAGTAATCCCTTTGTGCAGACAATGATTTCTACTACTGGCTGCTAAATTAGATATGTAGTCATACAGGATACTACCTCCATTCCTAAATATAAGTCTTTCTAGAGATTCCACTGTAGGCTACATACAAAGCAAAATGAGTGAGCCTACACTCAAAAATGCATCTATATACATCTGTATGTGGTCCATACTAGAATCTCTACAAAGACATATATTTAGGAACAGACATAGTACATGCATTACACAAAATCGTAGGTGGCATGTAGGAATTCTAGTGCACTACATTAGGCTCCGTTAGAGTGCCTGCTAGTCCAGCACACAGAGTCATGGGTAGTTTATGCTATGCACACAGTCGTTAATTGGTGGTTTAAAAATGCGCAAGGGATATGCAATGTATTATCATGTAGAGATGTTTGAAATATGTCGTGTCAACTTGCAGATAGGGTTACGCAATGAAGAAGTACAAGATGTATGTGGCAATTTCATGGAACATCGCAAAAAAGGAGAGGCAGTGGTGAGCCTATACAATGTGCTATGGTAGGTCACTCGAGCCAGTTCTTTTGCAGGATTCTCCTAGAATCTGCCCTTCTCTAGCTTCTCCTGGAATCTTTGACCCCCTTTTGTTTTACAATCATACCTAATTAGACCCTAACTAGATAGTATTGTAAAACAAATGGGGCTTACAGATTCTAGGAGAATCTGGGTAGGGGTCAGAGTCTAGGACAATCTGGCAAAAGAACTGGGCCACAATTGCAATCATTGTGACATGTTATTTGTATGTCAGTTCTATTGGCCAAGTTTCTTAGGGACAATTATTACGAGTTATCCTATGAAAATAAGCACCTGTGAATATAACTTCCAGGTAATAAGCCAACCAGTTCTTTTCATTGCCTTCCTTTTCAGCTTATCCTTGGTATGATCAGTGAAAAGTCTAGATTGCATTATATTTTGTCATTTTGCTGCCCATATGAAAATTAATTTGACTTGAAAACATGAAAAGTGGAACCCAGTGCAGTAATTAATATGATAGGAAAATAGACCATCAATATTTGTTCAAAAATGCAAATACAAAGATACCATCTACTTGGCACAATATACTTTGGTCAATGTCTTCCGTAGAGATACCATTACCTAATTGAAACGAAGAACACATGACCCAAATTTAAATGAAGAACAATTATTTATTGAAATTCGATGGTCCAAGTGGCTGGTTATTATCATATAGCAGCAGCACCTGAAAGCATCATATAGCAGTAGTAGCAATAGCTCATAGCAACTCATCATACAGTAGCAGCAGCAGTGTGCAATTCATGATATATCAGCAGCAACTCATAGAAATTCATCATATAGCAGCAGCAGGAGGAGCTCATAGAAATTCATCATATAGCAGCAGTAGGAGCATCTCATAGCAATTCATCATATAGTAGCAGCAGGAGCAGCTTATGGCCCTGTTTGGTTCAGCTTTTAACGACGGATTCCGCTGTTGCGCAGCAGAATCTGAACCAAAGGGCGAACCCAGCAGAATCCGATTCCAGAAATCCGCTGCCAAAATCTGAACCAAAAGCGAAAGCAGCCCAGGATGTGCTTTCCAAAATCTGATTCCGTTGCGGGCCAAAATCTGAAAAATCTCTATCAGCTGGTTTGGCAAATGACCTACATCTTTTTCACATCAGAATTTCCACAACTGTTTTTCCACAGCAGATTTTTCACAGCTGCTTTTAGAAATCCACAGCCAAACCAAACAGGGCCTATAGCAACTCATCATATAGCAGCAGCAATAGCTCATAGCAATTCATCATATAGCAGCAGCAGCTCATAGCAATTCATCATATAGCAGCAATAGGAGTAGCTCATAGCAATTCATCATATAGCAGCAGCAGGAGCAGCTCATAGAAATGCATCATATAGCAGCAGCAGAAGCAGCTCATAGCAATTCATCGTATAGTGGATCAGAATGAAAATTTAGCAAAAATGAGAGGAGATCATCACCTTGTTGGTTGAGCTCATCCTTCAATAGACCCTCAAGGCCATGGCATGGGAGGAGGGGAGGGTCAATGAGGTGCCTTCTGCCGCAGTGTGGCATCGGCCGTAGTTGTGCGGTGATACGTCTCCAACATATCTATAATTTTTGATTGCTCCATGCTATTATATTATTTATTTTGGATGTCAATGGGCTTTATTTTACACTTTGATATCATTTTTGGGACTAACCTTCTAATTGGAGGCCCAGCCCAAATTGCTGTTTTTTGCCTATTTTAGGGTTTCAAAGAAAAGGAATATCAAACGGAGTCCAAACGGAATGAAACCTTCGGGAACGTGATTTTCTCAACAAACGTGATCCAGGAGACTTGGAGTGGCCGTCAAGAAACAAGGGAGGAATGCACGAGGCAGGGGGCGCACCTACCCCCCTGGGCGTGCCCTCCACCCTCGTGGGCCCTCAGTTGCTCCACCGACATACTTCTTCCTCCTATATATATCCATGTACCCCCCAAACATCCAGGAGCACCACGAAAACCTAATTCCACCGCCACAACCTTCTGTACTCGAGAGATCCCATCTCGGGGCCTTTTCCGGAGCTCCGCCAGAGGGGGCATTGATCACGGAGGGCATCTACATCAACTCCATGGCCTCTCCGGTGATGTGTGAGTAGTTTACTTCAGACCTACGGGTCCATAGTTATTAGCTGGATGGCTTCTTATCTCTCTTTGGATCTCAATACGAAGTTCTCCTCGATTTTCTTGGAGATCTATTCGATGTAATCTTCTTTTGCGGTGTGTTTGTCGAGATCCGATGAATTGTGGGTTTATGAACCAGATTATCTATGAACAATATTTGATTCTCCTCTGGATTCTTTTATGTATGATTGGTTTATCTTTGCAAGTCTCTTCTAATTATCAATCTAGTTTGGCCTACTAGATTGATCTTTCTTGCAATGGGAGAATTGCTTAGCTTTGGGTCAATCTTGCGGTGTTCGATCCCTGTGACAGAAAGGGAACCGATACGTATTGTATTGTTGCCATCGAGGATAAAAAGATGGGGTTTATATCATATTGCATGAGTTTATCCCTCTACA
The DNA here is from genome assembly GCF_018294505.1 of Triticum aestivum. Classification (NCBI taxonomy): domain Eukaryota; kingdom Viridiplantae; phylum Streptophyta; class Magnoliopsida; order Poales; family Poaceae; genus Triticum; species Triticum aestivum. The sequence goes on along the minus strand of NC_057797.1, from coordinate 478,880,063 downwards.
TCATGTCATCTTCCTTAAAGCATTACTATGTTCTCTTGAACTTAATACTCTAGATGCATGCTGGATAGCGGTCGATGTGTGGAGTAATAGTAGTAGATGCAGGCAGGAGTCCGTCTACTTGTCTCGGACATGATGCATATATACATGATCATACCTAGATATTCTCATAACTATGCTCAATTCTATCAATTGCTCGACAGTAATTCGTTTACCCACCATAATACTTATGCTCTTGAGAGAAGCCACTAGTGAAACCTATGGCCCCCGGGTCTATCTTTCATCATATTAATCTTCCAATACTTAGTTATTTCCTTTGCCATTATTTTACTTTGCATATTTATTTCTCTTTATCATAAAAATACCAAAACATATTATCTTATCATATCTATTAGATCTCACTCTCGTAAGTGACCGAGAAGAGCTTGACAACCCCTTTATCGCGTTGGTTGCGAGGTTCTTATTTGTTTGTGTAGGTGCGTGGGACTTGAGCGTGATCTCCTACTGGATTGATACCTTGGTTCTCAAAAACTGAGGGAAATACTTATGCTGCTTTACTGCATCACCGTTTCCTCTTCAAGGGAAAACCAACGCAGTGCTCAAGAGGTAGCAAGAAGGATTTCTGGCGCCGTTGTCGGGGAGATTTGCGCCAAGTCAAGTCAAGATTTGACTCCCACAACAAGTCATTTCTGGCGCCATTACCAAGTCAAAATATACCAAGTACCCATCACAAACTCTTATCCCTCGCATTACATTATTTGCCATTTGCCTCTCATTTTCCTCTCCCCCACTTCACCCTTGCCGTTTTATTCGCCCTCTCTTCCTCTCTCCCTCTCTTTCCATTCCGCTTCTCTTTTTTCTATTTGACTCTTTTGCCTGTTTCTTGTTTGCTTGTGTGTTGGATTGCTTGCTTGTCACGATAGCTCAAGATAATACAAAATCCTGTGACTTTGCCAATACCAACAATTATGATTTTATTAGCACTCTGATTGCTCCTCTTACCGATGCTGAATCTTGTGAAATTAATACTGCTTTGCTGAATCTTGTCATGAAAGATCCGTTTGCTGGCCTTCCTAGTGAAGATGCCGCTACCCATCTAAACAACTTTGTTGATTTGTGTGATATGCAAAAGAAGAAAGATGTGGATAATGATATTGTTAAATTGAAGCTATTTCCGTTTTTGCTTAGAGATCATGCTAAAGCTTGGTTCTTGTCTTTGCCTAAAAATAGTATTGATTCATGGAATAAGTGCAAAGATGCTTTTATCTCTAAGTATTTTCCTCCCGCTAAGATCATCTCTCTTAGAAACGATATTATGAATTTTAAGCAACTTGATCATGAACATGTTGCACACTCTTGGGAGAGGATGAAATGAATGATATGTAATTTCCCATCACATGGTTTGAATCTTTGGATGATTATACAAAACTTTTATGCCGGATTGAATTTTGCTTCTAGAAATCTTTTAGATTCGGCCGCGGGAGGCACTTTTATGGAAATCACTTTAGGACAAGCTACCAAACTCCTAGATAATATTATGGTTAATTTTTCTCAATGGCACACCGAAAGATCTACTAATAAAAAAGTGCATGCCATTGAAGAGATTAATTTTTTGAGTGAAAAAATGGATGAACTTATGAAATTGTCTGCTAATAAGAGTGCTCCTACTGATCCTAATGATATGCCTTTGTCTACCTTGATTGAGAATAATAATGAATCTATGGATGTGAATTTTGTTGGTAGGAATAATTTTGGTAATAACGCGTATAGAGGTAATTTTAATTCTAGGTCATTTCCTAGTAATTCCTCTAATAATTACGGTAACTCCTACAACAATTCCTACGGAAATTATAATAAGATGCCCTCTGATTTTGAATCTAATATTAAAGAATTTATCACTTCTCAAAAGAGTTTCAATGCTTTGATTAAAGAAAAATTGCTTAAGATTGATGAGTTGGCTGGAACGTTGATAGAATTTCTCTCGATGTTGATTCTTTGAAAATTAGATCTATTCTACCTAAGCATGATATGAGTCTCTCAAAGCTATGAGAATTTCCATTGATGAGTGCAAAGAAAGAACCGCTAGGATGCGTGCTAAGAAAATTGCTTTATAAAAGCGTGTTCTTCTAGTTTTCATGATAATAAGGATGAAGATCTAAAAGTTATTGATGTGTCCCCTATTAAATCTTTGTTTTGCAATATGAATCTTGATAATGATGGGGCTGAAGATGAGCCACCTTTACCTAGAAGGTGTTCCAAAAATTTGGAGTCTCTAGATCTTGAGGCTAAAATTGTTAAAAGTGGAATTGAAGAGGTCAAAACTTTAAATAGTAATGAACCCACTATCTTGGATTTCAAGGGATTTAATTATGATAATTGCTCTTTGATAGATTGTATTTCCTTGTTGCAATCCGTGCTAAATTCTCCTCATGCTTATAGTCAAAATAAAGCTTTCACTAAACATATCATTGATGCTTTGATGTAATATTATGAAGAAAAACTTGAGTTGGAAGTTTCTATCCCTGGAAAACTTTATGATGAGTGGGAACCTACAATAAAAAATAAAATTAAAGATCATGAGTGTTATGCTTTGTGTGATTTGGGTGCTAGTGTTTCCACGATTCCAAAAACTTTGTGTGATTTGCTAGGTTTCCGTGATTTTGATGATTGTTCTTTAAACTTGCACCTTGCGGATTCCACTATTAAGAAACCTATGGGAATAATTAATGATGTTCTTATTGTTGCAAATAGGAACTATGTTCCCGTATATTTCATTGTTCTTGATATTGATTGCATCCTTCATGTCCTATTATTCTTGGTAGACCTTTCCTTAGAACGATTGGTGCAATTATTGATATGAAGGAAGGGAATATTAGATTCCAATTTCCGTTAAGGAAAGGCATGGAACACTTCCCTAGAAATAAAATTAAATTACCTTATGAATCTATTATGAGAGCTACTTATGGATTGCCTACCAAAGATGGCAATACCTAGATCTATCTTTGCTTTTAAGCCTAGCTAGGGGCGTTAAACGATAGCGCTTGTTGGGAGGAAACCCAATTTTATTTTTATTCCTTACTTTTTTATCCTGTTTAGTAATAAATAATTTGACTATACTCTGTTTTGGTTGTGTTTTTTTTGTTTAATTAGTGTTTGTGCCAAGTAGAACCGTTAGGAAGACTTGGGGAAAGTCTTTTTGATCTTGCTGTAGAAAACAGAAACTTTAGGGCTCACGAGAATTGCTGCCATTTTTATTTGGAAGGTGATATTTAGTTAATTCTTTTTGAAGATGATTAATAGATAAATTCCTCACGCCCAGAAATTTATTTTAGAATTTTTGGTGTTCCAGAACTTGCGTTAGATACAGATTACTACAGACTGTTCTGTTTTTGACAGATTCTGTTTTTTTCTTGTGTTGTTTGCTTATTTTGATGAATCTATGGCTAGTAAAAGAGTTTATAAACCATAGAGAAGATGTAATACAGTAGGTTTAACACCAATATAAATAAATAATTAGTTAATTACAGTACCGTGACGTGGTGTTTTGTTTACTTTTGCTAACGGAGCTCACGAGATTTTCTATTTTGAGTTTTGTGTTGTGAAGTTTTCAAGTTTTGGGTAAAGATTTGATGGGTTATGGAACAAAGAGTGGCAAGAGCCTAAGCTTGGGGATTCCCATGGCACCCAAAGGTAAAACCCAAGGACACCAAAAAGCCTAAGCTTGGGGATGCCCCGGAAGACATCCCCTCTTTCGTCTTCATCTATCGGTAGCTTTACTTGGAGCTATATTTTTATTCACCACATGATATGTGTTTTGCTTGGAGCGTCTTGCATATTTGAGTATTTTCTTTTAGTTTACCACAATCATCCTTTATATACACACCTTTTGAGAGAGACTCACATGATTTGAAACTTATTAGAATACTCTATGTGCTTCACTTATATCTATTGAGATATATAGTTTTTGGTCTAGTGCTTCACTTATATCTTTTAGAGCACGGTGGTGGATCTGTTTTATAGAAACTAGTGTTCTCTCATGCTTCACTTATATTATTTTGAGAGTCCTTTAGAACAACATGGCAATAATAAAAACTGTCGTATATGTGCATTGAATACTATGAGAAGTTTGATACTTGATAATTGTTTTGAGATATGGAGATGGTGATATTAGAGTCATGCTAGTTGAGTAGTTGTGAATTTGAGAAATACTTGTCTTGAAGTTTGTGATTCCCGAGAATGCACGTATGGTGAATCGTTATGTGATGAAGTGGGAGCATGATTTATTTATTGATTGTCTTCCTTATGAATGGCGGTCGGGGACGAGCGATGGTCTTTTCCTACTAATCTATCCCCCTAGGAGCATGCGTGTAATACTTTGCTTTGATAACTTGTAGATTTTTGCAATAAGTATGTGAGTTCTTTATGACTAATGTTGAGTCCATGGATTATACACACTCTCACCCTTCCACCATTGCTAGCCTCTCTAGTATCACACAACTTTCGCCGGTACCATAAACCCACCATATACCTTCCTTAAAACAGCCACCATACCCTCCTATTATGGCATTTCCATAGCCATTCTGAGATATATTGCCATGCAACTTTCCATCATTCATTATTATGACACGCTTCATCATTGTCATATTGCTTGCATGATCATGTAGTTGACATCGTATTTGTGGCAAAGCCACTGTTCATAATTCTTCATACATGTCACTCATGCATCATTGTACATCCCGGTACACCGCCAGAGGCATTCACATAGAGTCATATTTTGTTCTAAGTATTGAGTTGTAATTCTTTAGTTGTAACTAAATAATGTGTGATGATCATCATTAATAGAGCATTGTCCCAAGTGAGGAAAGGATGGTGGAGACTATGATTCCCCCACAAGTCAGGATGAGCCTCCGAACAAAAAATAATAATAAAAAAGAGGCCAAAGAAAAAAAGAGAGAAAGAAGGCCCAAATAAAAAAATGAGAGAAAAAGAGAGAAGGGACAATGCTACTACCCTTTTTGCACACTTTTGGTTCAAAGTAGCACCATGTTCTTCATGATAGAGTCTCCTATGATATCACTTTCATATACTAGTGGGAATTTTTCATTATAAAACTTGGCTTGTATATTCCAATGATGGGCTTCCGCAAAATGCCCTAGGTCTTCGTGAGCAAGCAAGTTGGATGCACACCCACTTAGTTTCTTTTGATGAGCTTTCATATACTTATAGCTCTAGTGCATCCGTTGCATGGCAATCCCTACTCACTCACATTGATATGTATTGATGGGCATCTCCATGGCTCGTTGATACGCCTAGTCGATGTGAGACTATCTTCTCATTTTTGTCTTCTCCACAACCACCATTCTATTCCACCATAGTGCTATATCCATGGCTCACGCTCATATATTGCGTGAAGATTGAAAAAGTTTGAGAACATCAAAAGTATGAAACAATTGCTTGGCTTGTCATCGGGGTTGTGCATGATTTAAATATTTTGTGTGGTGAAGATAGAGCATAGCCAGACTATATGATTTTGTAGGGATAACTTTCTTTGGCCATCTTACTTTGAGAAGACATAATTTCTTAGTTAGTCTGCTTGAAGTATTATTATTTTTATGTTAATATTAAACCTTTATCTTAAATCTTATGGATCTGAACATTCATGCCACAATAAAGAAAAATTACATTGAGAAATATGTTAGAAAGCATTCCACATCAAAAATTCTTCTTTTATCATTTACCTACTAGAGGACGAGCAGGAATTAAGCTTGGGGATGCTTGATATATCTCCAACGTATCTATAATTTTTGATTGCTCCATGCTATTATATTATCTATTTTGGATGTCAATGGGCTTTATTTTACACTTTTATATCATTTTTGGGACTAACCTACTAATTGGAGGCCTAGCCCAAATTGTTGTTTTTTTGCCTATTTAGGGTTTCGAAGAAAAGGTATATCAAACGGAGTCGAAACGGAATGAAACCTTCGGGAACGTGATTTTCTCAACAAACGTGATCCAGGAGACTTGGAGTGGCCGTCAAGAAACAAGGGAGGAAGGCACGAGGCAGGGGGCGCGCCCTCCACCCTCGTGGGCCCTTAGTTGCTCCACCAACGTACTTATCCTCCTATATATATCCACGTACCCCCAAACATCCAGGAGCACCACGAAAACCTAATTCCACCACCGCAATCTTCTATACTCGAGAGATCCCATCTCGGGGCCTTTTCCGGAGCTCCACCGGGGGGCATTGTTCACAGAGGGCCTCTACATCAACTCTCCGGTGATGTGTGAGTAGTTAACTTAAGACCTACGGGTCCATAGTTATTAGCTAGATGGCTTCTTCTCTCTCTTTGGATCTCAATACAAAGTTCTCCTCGATTTTCTTGGAGATCTATTCGATGTAATCTTCTTTTGCGGTGTGTTGTCGAGATCCGATGAATTGTGGGTTTATGATCCAGACTATCTATGAACAATATTTGATTCTCCTCTGAATTCTTTTATGTATGATTGGTTTATCTTTGCAAGTCTCTTCGAATTATCAGTTTGGTTTGGCCTACTAGATTGATCTTTCTTGCAATGGGAGAAGTGCTTAGCTTTGGGTTCAATCTTGCGGTGTTCGATCCCAGTGACAGAAAGGGAACCGATACGTATTGTATTGTTGCCATCGAGGATAAAAAGATGGGGTTTATATCATATTGCATGAGTTTATCCCTCTACATCATGTCATCTTCCTTAAAGCATTACTCTGTTCTCTTGAACTTAATACTCTAGATGCATGCTGGATAGCGGGCGATGTGTGGAGTAATAGTAGTAGATGCAGGCAGGAGTCCGTCTACTTGTCTCAGACGTGATGCCTATATACATGATCATACCTAGATATTCTCATAACTATGCTCAATTCTATCAATTTCTCAACAATAATTCGTTTACCCACCGTAATACTTATGCTCCTGAGAGAAGCCACTAGTGAAACCTATGCCCCCCCGGGTCTATCTTTCAGCATATTAATCTTACAATACTTAGTTATTTCCTTTGCCGTTATTTTACTTTTCATCTTTATTTCTCTTTATCATAAAAATACCAAAAATATTATCTTATTATATCTATCAGATCTCACTCTCGTAAGTGACCGAGAAGGGCTTGACAACCCCTTTATCGCGTTGGTTGCGAGGTTCTTATTTGTTTGTGTAGGTGTGTGGGACTTGAGCGTGATCTCCTACTGGATTGATACATTGGTTCTCAAAAACCGAGGGAAATACTTACGCTGCTTTACTGCATCACCCTTTCCTCTTCAAGAGAAAACCAACACAGTGCTCAAGAGGTAGCATGCGGCGCCTGCTGGAGTAGTGCGTTGGACGGACCATGGTGGAGCAGCTGCCGGAGACCATGAGAATGAGGGGCGGCGCCAGAGGGAGGAGCAGCCGGGGAGATTTGGCCCTACCCGACGGCCATGTAGCCTAACTGGACAGAGCATCGTCGAGGACCAGGCCAGGTGGGACCAATGGCGACAGCTAGCTGGAGGAACCCTAGCGCTGCAGGCAATGGATCAAGGTAGAGGGAAAGGGGAGAGGAGATGCAAGCGGGCAGGGCAATGAACGCTTGCGTGTTTGTTTTTACTTGAGGGTCAGGTGTGACGTGGGCGTGAGAAGTGACATTTTGAGTGTAATGTAGGTAGACAATAGAGTCATTTCACTATCCCCCTCCCTTCAATTTTTAGTGAGCTTCTACCTGAAACACCCCCTCCAAAGCGAAATAAGTTAAGCCTAAGACCATAACTCAAAAATGACTTCTTTACATCTTTTATGGCTTATTTTGACAATAAGCTCTGGAAAGGCAGAACAGAACTGGCCCTTAACCTGCAATTCAATTATGCGTGCAATGCGGAATCACTCCTGCCTGCCATAGTGTACATTTAGGCATCATCATACATGGCAGAACCTAATACATGTGCATTCCATTGTAGAATCTGGAATATGCAATGTTTATGTTAGTTCATACGTTGCGCATGATATTTAAATGCCCCTTAAATCTGGTCGGTCAAGTTATGGTCTTTAAGCCTCCTTCTTTGCTTCTTTTCTTGATATGTAAGATTTGCTTACACATCTGTTCAATTGCTTTTTTGTATCACCCAACCATACTAGGACTGTTTGCTTTGCTTACTTGATGTTCTTGACCTAACACTCTAACAAAGCTTGTCAATGATTTAAACACTAAGGGTTGTTGTAGTGGGGGCTTGTCTAACTCATAGGTGACATAAAGGTTTGGCTGTACTCTAAAGTAGGCTCTCCAAGAGTACCTGGAGATCCAGTTTGAAGGTATGCCTAGTTTTTACATAGTGCACACATAGTAAATGCTCATTTCATTGTGTGCAAGTGCAAGAGATGTGGCATGTTTCATTATGTGGTGTTGTTTTGTTATAATCTCATCCTTTTGTGTTGTTCACAGACTCGAAAGTATGCATATTTATCTTCCAAGGAGACGAGTAACTAGTTTGTGTCACCTTGCAGAGAGGGTGCAATGAAGATAAGATTGAGGATTTCCAAGTACAAGATGTTAGGAAGGAGCCTTGCAAGAGAAGGAGGAGCAGCGCTGAGCCTGTTTAACCAGTTAAGGTAAGTCACTGTATCCAACTCAACAGTTCAATTGCTTGTTTGTTTTAGGCATAGTTAATTTGCTCTTTTCAATTGCTTTATTTATCCTCAGTTAATGAGATGCCCAAACAATGATGCCTGATGTTGGATACTTGTATAACTATTAGTTGACATAATGAAAGGCCTTACCATTTAATTACTCTGGCAAAGTGTGCCTAAAGCTTTGAAGTCTATTAACCAACTATTACTGCATGAGGCCCACAATCTAGTTTATACTAGGCTAATGATTGCATAGTTTTGCTTGTTGTAGTAGGTTTGTATGAATCCCTCTGCTATTCATTATTCTCCCTAAGACTTTAATTGATCTGCAGAATGGCCAACTGCTTGCTTACTTATACGTAATGTGCTGTCTAAATTTGTAACTTGTCTGTGTTTTGGATTTGGCCCCAACATCATGCTCCTCTAGTGAGCTAAAAGAGATTTCTGTATGTGGCCTACACAAACTACCATTTTTGTAATTTTTGAAATATCACCTGCTTATGCTTCATGACGTGTAACATTATTGTTAGTCCTGTTTTGCCATGTACAAAATAGTTTGTCTTGCTCGCTTCACTGTTGTAACTATATTTTTTCCCTAGTCATGTGTACTTACAGAAACATTTTAGGATGAAGTGACATCAACACAAAGATCTGCGAGTAGTGCGGCATGGCCGTTACCAAATGATTATGGATTGGAATTGGAATGAGTTGATGTTCTTGAGCATCAACTAGAGGTGGCAAGACAACGTGTACATGATTCTCAACGTACAATCAACAAGTTGAGACTGGACTTGCAGGTATAAGATGTAGGAGTCAAAAAATGAAACGAGACACTGAGGTAACCACGAAGGAATTGGAGATTTTGTAGACTGAAATTTGTGCTATCTGAATCCGGCCAATCCTATTTTCTGAAGAGATTATAGTTCAAATGGTAAGTTTTGTTGATGCGTGTCCCTGATGTATGAGCTTTATTTGTCTAGTGTATGCAATTTGATGTTTGTGTACGCTATATTATCACTGGTGCCGAACTATAATGCCTAGTGGGTATATTCGGCTGTAATTTCTTTATTGTATAGTGTAGGATTATTCTACATTTCTATGCCTTAGTATTTTTATTGTATAGTGTATGTTTTTAGAGGCGATAGGATAGAGTAGGATAATTTTTGAATATGCTATATCGTTGAAACGGGGGCCAACACACCCAAACATTTCTTGGATGCCATACAAACAAACAAACATGTGTAGTCAAAGCGGGCATTAATTGAGCTGGTCAAAATAATATTTAGTGGTTCCCAAATGATATGGCCCACCGTAACAACGTCTCTTAGCAGGCCGTTAACAGGCCAAAAGCTCGATAGGGCTGTATAAATGGAAATGGCCCGCGGGCCTCTAGCAGGCCGAAATAAATGTCAATTTTGTCTCGGCCCTTTTACTTTATGGGACAGTGAGAGGCCGAAAGTGTTATGGGCCAGAGGAGGCCCAATTTGCAACTAGGCTTTTAACAGGCTGAAAGTCGCGTCGGGCTAAGATTTTGCCCTGTTGAACATGGGCCCCTAATGGACCCTAAGTCAGAGGCCCAACTGTTATGCGGGCCATTAAAAGGTCGGAAGACAAAATGGGCTAGGAATTGGCCCATTTACAGAATGGGCCGAGGACATGCCTAAAGTCACAACGAGCTAGAATTGGCCCAACTGCAGAATGGGTCGAGAAAAGGCCGAAAGACATTCCGGGCCGTTAACGGGCTGGAACTGACGATGGGCTGCTAACAGGCCGAAAGAAGCTCGGGCTGTAATTGGGCCCAAAGACGTAGTGGGCCGTTAACGGGCTGAAACTGACGATGGGCTGGAAATTGTCAAATCTAGAATGGGCCTTTGATGGGCCGATTATGTGTAACTTGTATGGGCCGTGCTTGTGAATGGGTCTGACTCAAGTAGGTCGCTAATGGGCTGGCTCGCTTATTTTGACTGGCCCAGCCTTTTAACCTAATTGGGCCACTGTTGGGCCAAGACACGTGTCGATGTATCATAGGCCCGTTTCGTCCATTCGTTGGATGGCAACTGTCCGAACGCCGGGCCGACACATGGATCTGCCAGTGAATGAGAATTTTACATGTGAAAAATCCCCATTGGTCAGCGCTGTTAACGGGTTATCGGATCCAAACAGGAACCAGATAGCTTAATGGCGACCCGTTACGGTGGATGCCACGTGTCGGTTACCCTTGACGAAAGCACTTCTATGATGCACAATCTATCGTCATGGAAGTGGACACTTGTGTGATGATAATTTTTGTAATGTCACTAGTTAGCATGCACATGCAACGCACGTATTTTTTAAAAAGAATATACATGTTAATCCTAGTTAATAGATAAACATTAAAATAAAATAAAATCTAGTGATGCACTACTTATAAATATTACACAATCAATAGCTGATAATTATGTACTAATAATGAACTAACATTTTTCATTTGGCGGATGAATATTGAACTTATTTGTTGTATTGAAGGGAGGATATTTTTTTAACACGGGAGAACATTTCCTTTGCGGAGAGAAGTTACTAACCAATGCAAACTTCTGATGCAAAAAGTATATAAATTTCCAACATCTGAAAAAGCTGGACAGTTATAATAAAAAAATGGTTGTTATTGTTGCAAGCATATGACTCAACGTGAAATAAAGAAATAGGAACATCTTGCTTTCAATTTGCCCAAAGAACAGAAATATGAATGTTTCAACAAAACTATATTTTCTAAATTTACATATAGATGTTCTATTTGTTTATAAAATATATTCATTAGACAATGAAAAAATTAGGCTATACTGTTGTCTTTGATTCATCCAGTTTTCCATGGAAACAAAGCACTCAAGTGGATCAAAAGGCCAAAGTTGTTGTCTTTTTTTCTGCCGAGCGACACAAACCTGTACCTCATCAGGCCCTGGGAGCTGGGTATCTCTTCTCTACTTTTAGTAAAAACTTTTATGCTCGGTTCAACTTCTTTGAAGGATCCTGACAAAAAAATAGGAGAAGTTAAGTCGCTAACATGACCATTCTAGGGAATTGGTGTCAAATATTAGTATTAGAGATGAGACAGGATTTCCCCTAAAAGATGAGATTATCTAACAAAGGATCAGTGCACAACAACTCGCATCAAAAGTTCAGGACACAACCCACTATTCAGTACACAGCACGCAGACACAACACAGACGCCGCCGTCCTCAACCTCCGGCCATGCTCGCTCTCCTTTGTCTGCACCCGCGTTCTCCTCAAGCAACAGTCGCATTGCCTACTCAAGCCCCGGTCGACGTTGTCCGCACTTGCCCTCCTCAAGATCCGGTCCGCATGGCCCGTACTCGCCCTCTGCAATGGCCAGCCCGCACGCGCCCTTTGCTGGAAGAAGGAGGAGAGACGGCACAGACAGAGAAGGGGACTCACTGGCCTCTCGCTCGGGCCACCGCGCGCCCCAGGCCGTTGGCCACGCGTGCCCATGCTGAGCCAACTCCCTCACCTTGCATGCAACATCTACCCGGCGAGCCTCTTCCCCTGATCAAACACCCCGCTCGCCGCCCTGAGGCTGTGGCTGACACCCCATATCTCCCGCATGGCGAGCAACCGGCCACATGCGGCCGCATCAATGATCTTTAACACGTCGCCCACACTGTTGAAATCTAGCGGCGTCGTAAGCAGCGCGTAGGTGGCGGTCTGCTCGAGCGGTCGCCCGCTCTCATCCCGATTGCACTCGACGGGGACCCGTCCCTCCCCATGACGATTGCGGCGATGTCGGCCAGTCACGACGCCGCCCCCCTCCAGCGCAAACTCCGCCTCTAGCTGCAGCTCCTTCGCCTCCTTGATCTTCAGGGGTAATTACTAGTTAGTGGTCGAGTGTGGTGTGGAGGCCTGTTCACATAAGGAAATCGTTGACGTGATTTCAGGAACTCGTTGGATCGGGGGCGGAATCATTGACGTGCTTTCAGGAACTCGTTGGATTGGAGGGTGGGTGGTGGAGTACGGCCAGTTATCAGAAATTGCCAAATCCACATCATAAAGCTATTAGATCAATGATGGCCGTTAGATTCAGATTTGTGGTAGTAATCGTGCGGTGGTGCATGAGTCGTCTGGTTTTCTGGGGTAATTACGGGGTGCACTTAAGAAAGTTCATGTTGGATTGTTTAATAGTAGTGGAGATGGAACATTTCTATGACAGCAAAGGTATGACTATCTTCGTACTATCATAAAATCGTCATGGATGTACATGCATGACGGAAAACGTGACCTACTGTGACAAACATGTATCATCACGGAAGTGTATTTTTTGTAGTGATTTATACCTCAGAGAATAGTTTTCAACTACCATATTAATCTTACTGTCACAGCATTCGAGCCTTCCACTCCTCGCTGCACTTAACGTCTCTGTCGGGGGTTTGGTGCGACTTATGCCAAAGGATGGCTAATCATGATGGGGGCTAATAGGACGTCGCCGGTGCCAGGAAACGGGATGAGGCAAAGACATGCACGCCGGTGAATCTTACCCAGGTTCGGGGCTCTCGTAGGAGATAACACCCCTAGTCCTGCTCTGCGGGGTCTCCGCATGATCACTAAGGCACTAGCAAGTACAATGGTGCTCCTCGAGCTGTATGCTAGAGGTAAAAGAAAGCAGGGCTGGCTCTCCTCTCCCTCTATGGGTGTCTAGGTCTAACAGGTTGGGAACCCTTTGCATGGGTTCCCTAGGGGTTTATATAGGCCTACCCCCAGGGGTACAATGGTAATCTGGCCGGGTGTAGGACCCGACTGTCAGTGTCTCCTGTCATCGGCTCCTCCACTGGCCGCTGGGGCCCACCGCCTGGTGGGCCCTGTCGGCTGATCTGGTATGGATCAGACAGGCCGCCTCCACCGCTTGCGGGCCTGGCCGGCTGCTTGTTACTATAGCTGTAATGCTAATGATGCATGCTTGGTCGGGGGGCTGTGGCTACAGTCCCGCCGTCTGGTGGGAGATCACTGTAGCCACACCGTGTCTCGTCTGGTTAATGGCGTGTGGACTCTGAGGGAAGAGTGGGCCGCCTGCTAGAGGCCGGCCTCCTTCGGGTCCGACTGGTCAGGTGATGCCGCCCTCTGGGCTCTCGCTGCCTGGTAGGGCCAGCCGCCTGCAGGCCGTACCGATAGGCCGTCATGGGAACAGGGTTCCACCTGGCAGGGGTGACGTCAAGGGCGGGATGGCAACAGTGTCGCGCCGTGCGAAGATCTCGGCCGGTACAGGACACTATGGTCATGCCCCACCCTGGATATGAGGGTGATGGGCTACACTATGGCCACATCCTGTCTTCTCTTCTTTATGGGGGCACAGACTTTAAGGGCGCCGCGGGCCGCCTGCCAGGAGCCGGCCTCTCGGGAGGCTGCCTACTGGAGTCGGCTTGTCTCGGGGCTGTCTTTGGGTGCTTGGCCGTCCTCTGGCAGCCGGCCGCTTGAGCCAGCCGGCTACCAGAAGGCGGCGCTTCGTCCTTGATGCTTGAGAGTCGCAGCCGACGCGATGTCTTGAAATGCTCAGGGACTCGGGTTAGGCTACCCGTGGCCCATTACTCCGATAGTAGTCTCCAAAGCTGGTGAGGCGTCGCGGCTGACAGGTTGAAGTGCCTCAGCAGTTTCATTCTCCGAGTGCTCTTGCTGAATGCTTCATCCGTCTTTTGGTAAGCCGCTCGTCGGGACTCGGCCATGACCAGGCGGATTGGTCGGGTGACTTTGAATTGTCAGGGCGGGAGTCAGGTGGCATGCCTTCTAAGCTTCTAGCCCATCGCCCGCTGCGAGCACGCCATGTCGCGCCAACTATTCGGGCCAGCCTGCTAGCCCATGCATGCGATGGGATGCGACAGCAGGCTGGGCCCGCCACGACCGAGCCTCGGTGCGTGGGCAGATCCGCTGTGGCCAAAGCGGACCGTTGTGATTCCATGCGGAGATACTGCGCGCAGTAACTCACACAATAATCATGGGAACATGGGGTCGTGGGTGCAGTTAATCCCACGCCCCGCCCCCTTGGCTTCACGACCGAGGGGCTATAAGTAGGGGGGAAGGGGGAGCGGCGGAGCACGCGCACCCTCCTCCCCTTTGCCATTTCGACCTCCTCCTCTTCTTGCTGCCGCCGCAATGCCGCGCCCCGCCGAAGCGCTGCCGCAGCATGTCACCGTCAGCCTCCTCCGCGCCAATCCTCTTGCTCCGCCGCGTCGCCACTTCCCCGCCGAGCTCAGACTCCATGACGCGCGGGAAGGGAGGGGACTGGGATGGCTCGGTCGTCATCGACGACCACCTCACCTTTCTTCGTGCCACATGGCAGCTTCCCGGCGTGAACTACGTCAAGGTGCGCGTGCCGCCGGAGGCAGAGATCTCACCGGTGCCGCAAGGAGGCGAGCACGTTATCTTCCGCTCGCACTTCCTCCGTGGCTTCGGCCTGCCGGCGAGCGGATTCTTCTGCTCCTTCCTCAACTTCTACCACATCCAGCTGCATCATCTGACACTGTTGTCCGCCTTCGTCAGGATGTGCGAGGGCTACCTCGGCATCCTCCCCACCATCAAGCTGTGGGGAGCATTCTTCTACACCAAGATGGGCACCTTCACTAGGGAGAAGGCGGCCCAGTGCGGCGCCTTCGTCGCGGTGCGCCGCCCGTCCGTGAAGAATGCCTTCCCCGCCATCAAGCTGTCACAGTCGGTCAAACTATGGCAGAAATCATACTTCTATGTGGAGAACATCAACCCCACCCTTGACTTCATCAACTTACCGCCCTAGGAAGCCGGCCCTCCGGCTGAACCTCGGGCCAACTGGGGCTACAAGCTGAAGCCCTTGTCAGTCGATGCCAGCGCCGCCATCAACCGGCTCCGGGTGTTGACGGACGCGGCAGGCCTCAAGGCGTCTGACCTACTGGTCGCCTTCGTCGAGCGTCGGGTTCTCCTGCTCCAAGTCCGGCCTCATCTGATATGTCGGATGAGCGGGCACCGGGACCCGAGACGGACGTGCACGAGGGACATGTCGACTGCCTAGGTCGCCCGCATGGTGAACGAGATCTCCGACCTCAAGTTATCGGAGGTGTCTTGACGGTTTGGCATGCGGCCACACTCCCGGGCCAACCCGCCGCGTCCTGTAATTTCTTCAACTCTTTCCTTTTTAGTATTTGTTTTGGTTTTGGTCTTGACGCCTTGAATAGTTGGTCTTGTGAACATAGATCTTCATGTCACCGGCGACGGCCGCCATCGTAGGGCCGGGTGGAGACTACCTGCCTGACCGGGCAGTGAGCGATGTGGACGACCCTGACTTGGGGGCGGCCGCCGGACGACGACATAGGCGGAGGCGACAGAGCGGGCGCCTCCGAAGATGTGGGCGGCATCGAGACCTGGCCCGATGACGACGAAGACGAGGATGAGCCATGCCATGCGCGAGGTGCCGGCAAAGTGGACGTGGGCCCTTCGGCCGAGCCGACTGCTCCAGGCGGCATGCGCAAGAGCAAAGAAGGTGTCACCTTGTTACCAAGAACTCGACCGCCACGACCAGGCGGAAGGTGGCCGCTGCGAAGGCGGCCAAGTTTCAGAAGCTTCCGAAAGTGCCCCCTATGGTGTCGGCGTAAGTGTCTTTCCCTTGTGCCTTCCTTTCTTGTTGATTTTATCTGTGCTGTTCTGCTTTATTTCCATGACTTAGGGCTCCGCTCTCTCTTGAGAAGTCGGCCGCTGCCTCCGTCATAGGGTCGGGGGAGACTTCTGCCACCACCCAATGAATCGACCCTGCAGCCGACCTTCGGGAGGCGCAGGAACGAAACACGCGGGAGGTGCGCAAGGAGCGGGAAGCCGCCTGCAGGGAGTAGGCGAAGGCGGACAAGGCGGAGGCCGCCACATTGAAGAAGCTGGCGGAGGCTGAGGCCGATGCCGCGGCGAAGAAGCTGGCCGAAGAAGCTGCGTACCGCCAAGCACTGTTGTTCATCATCCCCCTGAACTCCGCGCCGCCGCCGCCGGAGTTCACGGCGCCGACCGGGGGGGCCAGCGACGAGCAGCCGATCATGGAGACGGGAGCTGGCGACGTCGCCATGCCGGAGGTAGCCGTGCCTTCATCGCCGCCGGTTGATAGATCGCGGGACAAGCAGCCGGCCGCCCCGCCGGCACCGCCAGCCGGAAACGAGGTGGTGATGGGCCTGACTCCCAAGGTCCGCACACCATAGCGCCGCCGAGGCGTGAAGGCGAATTCTGCACCACGATCGCTGGAAGCCGGTCCTACGAGCTTGTCTGCCCCGGATGCCGAAGCAACCAGCGCCGCTCCTGCTGAATGGGTGCGTGGAGGCGGGATGGGCGCTTTGAATCAAGCGATCCTGGACGTCCAGGCCAAACTCCGAGCTGAGGCCACCACTCTTCAGCAGTGCAATAGGGTGTTCCTACATTTGCGAGCGGACATTAGGGTATGTTTCTCACTTCTTCATCTTTGATTCTTGTACTTGGCGCGCCAGCGCACCCACTGGGTGTAGTCCCCGAGTTTCGGGCTGGCTGTTGAGCAGGTGGCCCGGAACTTTACTTGGCGGGCTCCGAATGTGAACTTTTCTTCTATCTTCATTGCAGGACTATCATAATCTTCGCACGGCCACCTTTAACTCCAACGTCCGAGATCTGGACCGACGGACCGCCGACTTGGTGGAAAGCCGGATTAAATCACTGTTTTCTTTCTCTGTGGGGGCGCGATAGCGCACCCACGGGCTGTAGTCCCCGAGATTCGGGCCGACTGCTGAACAGTCGGGCCGGATCTCCCCGGCAACTATACTTCTTCTTTGTTGGTTATTGACATCTTTGTTTATTTTTCCGCTCTTGCAGAGGCCAATGCCGCCTTCCAGCGGCAGCTAGGTGAAGCCAATACCGTGTTGCGTGCCAAGGAGGCAGAGTGCAATGAGCTGGCCCAAGAGCACGCCCGACTGGCCATGCAAGTGGCGGAGCAGGCAGAGCTTCTCCAGACGGCCCGGAAGGAGGTGGAGGTAAAGGAGTCCAATCTCCTCGCCGAGTTCAAGACCGAACGCTCCACCTGGACCGACAAGGAGGCGCTGCTGAAGTCCGGCTTCGGCAGGATTGAAGACATGGTTGATGGTAAGATTTCTTCCTTTTCTTTCTTTTGGTTGCCGGCTGCCGATCGAGCCGGCTTCCAGCTTTTGGCTTCTGACTTCTGATCTTTTGCTTTCTGCCTGAGCAGACTTCTTTCCTGACCATTCGGACGCCGCCAACGAGGCTATTGAGGCTTATCGCGAGGAACTGAGGGTAGGAGGCGTGCAGATCGCTGCCAACGCCCCCGGACTCTTAGCGAACAACTTCTCAGCATCCAAACAGGCCTCCGGCCGGCTCATCGGATGCTCCGCCGTCTTCAGCGTGTCGGGGCCCAGGCGATCTCTGCTCTTTGGACAGACATGCCGGCTCCGCGTACTCCCAGTCGGACTGCTGACTGGATGGAGGTGGCAGACGGCCGTCTCGAGGCTTGGAAGGGTCCCTCGGCCCGGGCTAGAGCATGCCAGGCCTTGGAGTTTCTCAAGACGTGGTATCCTGGGCTAAATCTAGCCCAACTGACCATGTTTCGGCAGGAGGCCCAAGAGGAGCTGGTGGCGGTGGAGCGCGACATTGTCAGACGGGCAGAAGCGATCGCCGAGTATACCGACACCAGCCTCTTCATTCCTGAGCTGGCTGAGAATGGTCCTGAGGAGCCACCGGAGTGGTTCGGGCTGAACCCGGAGGATGACGAGGACTCGGCCGAGATGATCGACTCCAGCGACGAGGGAGAAGATGAGGAAGGAGGTTCTACCCGAAACACCCCCCTCCAAAGCGAAATTAGTTAAGCCCAAGCCTATAACTCAAAAATGACTTCTTTACATCTTTTATGGCTTATTTTGACAAATAAGCCCTGAAAAGGAGGAATAGAACTGGCCCTTAACCTGCAATTCAATTGTGCGTGGAATGATGAATCACTCCTGCCTGCTATAGTGTACATTTAGGCATCATCATACATGGCATAACCTAAT
This sequence comes from Triticum aestivum, assembly GCF_018294505.1. NCBI lineage: Eukaryota > Viridiplantae > Streptophyta > Magnoliopsida > Poales > Poaceae > Triticum > Triticum aestivum. The sequence continues at coordinate 478,861,423 of NC_057797.1, read as the reverse complement.
ACATGTGCATTTGATTGTAGAATCTGGAATATGCAATGTTTATGTTAGTTCATACGTTGCACATGATGTTTAAATGCCCCTTAAATCTGGTCAGTCAAGTGATGGTCTTTAAGCCTCCTTCTTTGCTTCTTTTCTTGATATGTAAGATTTGCTCACACATCTGTTCAATTGCTTGTTTGCATCAGCCAGCCATACTAGGGTTGTTTGCTTTGATTACTTGGTGTTCTTGAACTAACACTCTAACAGAGATTGTCAATGATTTAAACACTAAGGACTGCTCTAGTGGGGCCTTTTCTAACTCATAGGTGACATAAAGGTTTGGCTGTACACTAAAGTAGACTCTCCAAGAGTACCTGGAGATCCAGTTCGAAGGTATGCCTAGTTTTTACATAGTGTAGACATAGTAAATGCTCATTTCATTGTGTGCAAGTGCAAGAGATGCGGCATGTTTCATTATGTGGTGTTGTTTTGTTATAATCTCAACCTTTTGTGTTCAGGGACTGGAAAGTATGCATATTTATCTTCCAAGGAGACGAGTAACTTGTTTGTGTCACCTTCCAGAGGGGGTGCAATGAAGATAAGATTGAGGATTTCCAAGTACAAGATATTAGGAAGGAGCCTTGCAAGAGAAGTAGGAGCTACGCTGAGCCTCTTCAACCTGTTAAGGTAAGTCACTGTATCCAACTCAACAGTTCAATTCCTTGTTTGTTTCAGGCATAGTTAATTTGCTCTTTTCATTGCTTTATTTGTCCTCAGTTAATGAGATGCCCAAAGAATGATGCCTGATGTTGGGTACTTGTATAACTATTAGTTGACATAATTAAAGGCCTTACCATTTAATTACTCTGTCGAAGTGTGCATGAAGCTTTGAAGTCTATTAACCAACTATTATTGAATGAGTCTCACAATCTAGTTTATACTAGGCTAATGATTGCATAGTTTTGCTTGTTGTAGTATGTTTCTATGAAATCCTCTACTGTTCATTATGCTCCCTAAGACTTTAATTGAGCTACAGAATGGCCAACTGCTTGCTTACTTCTACGCAACATGCTGTCTAAATTTGTAACTTGTTTGTGTTTTGGATTGGGCCCCAACATCATGCTCCTATGGTGAGCTAAGAGAGATTTCTGTATGCAGGCTGCACAGACTACCTTTTTATAATTTTTACAATATCACCTGCTTATGCTTCATGATGTGTAACATTATTGTTAGTCCTGTTTTGCCATGTACAAAATAGTCTATCTTGCTCGCTTCACTGTTGTAACTATATTTTTGCCCTAGTCTTGTGTACTTACAGAAACATTTCAGGATGAAGTGACATCAACACAAAGATCTGCGAGCAGTGCGGCATGGTCGTTACCAAATGATTATGGATTGGAATTGGAATGTGCTGATGTTCTCGAGCATCAACTAGAGGGGGCAAGACAATGTGTACATGATTCTGAACGTACAATCAACAAGTTGAGACTGGACATGCAGGTACTAGATGCAGGAGTCAAAAAATGAAACAAGGCACTGAGGTAACAATGAAGGAGTTGGAGATTTTACAGACTAAAATTTGTGTTATCTAAATCCTGCCAATCCTATTTTTTGAAGAGATTATAGTTCAAATGGTAAGTTATGTTGATACGCGTCCATGATGTATGAGCTATATTTTCCCAGTGTATGTAATTTGATGTTTGTGTATGCTTTATTATCACTGGTGCCAAACCATAATGCCTAGTGGGTATAATCGGTTGTAATTTCTTTTTGTATAGTGTAGGATTATTCTACGTTTCTATGCCTTAGTCTCTTTATTGTATAGTGTATGTTTTTAGAGGTGATAGTATAGAGTAGGATAATTCTTTGAATATGCTATGTCGTTCAAACGGGGGCCAACTCGCCCAAATGTTGTAGTGACCATGGCCGTCCACAAGCCGTACGATCCATGGGCCATCTACGTGACAGACGATCCATGGCCTTCTATGGGCTGTCGGATCCGTGGGCCTTCTATGGGTTATCGGATCCATGGGCCTTCTATGGGCCATCGGATCCATGGGCCTTCTATGGGTCGTCGGATCAATGGGCCTTCTATGGGCCGTCGGGTCAATGGGCCTTCTACGTCTCGTAGGATCCATGGGCCTTCTACGGGCCGTCTGATCTATGGGCCTTGTACGGGCCATATAAGGGGCCGTAAACGGGCTAGAGTTGAAATCGTCAATTCATGGGCCGACCATAACGGGCCGTCATTAATCGGCTGTATTTGACGATGCTATGAAAACGGCCCAACGTATTAACGGGCCACAAACGGGCCGACTGTAACCATGGGCTGAATTTGGCCCACAAGCAAAAAATGACAGTAACGGGCCGAAAGTAAACGAATGATGGAAATGAGCCCAAGAATGAATGGGCCCTGAGAAGGCCGAAAGATAACATGGGCTGGAAACGGCCCAACGGAATAATGGGCTGTTAATGGGTATAAAGTGATACACTATTTATTACGGGCCAGTTTTACTACGGGCCGTTAATGGGCCGAGGGTTACTAAGGGCCTCATATGGGCCGAAAGACGTCATGGGCCATACACGGGCCGGAAGTTAAAACAGGTTGGAATTATATTGGACGGCCCAGATGACGCTACTGGGCCTAATTTGGATAGGCCATAAACGGGCCCTGGGTTAGCGGGCTGTAAATGGGCTATATGCGAACAGACCGTTAATAGGCTTGTCATGGGCCGGCCCGCCACCTTTTGACCAAGTCAAATGGGCCGGCCTTTTCATAGGAATGGGCCTCTATTGGGCCATGGCACGTGTCGACGTATCATAGGCGCTTTGGGTCCAATGAGTGGATGACATATGTCCCAACGGCGAGCCGACACGTGTTCCCTCCAGCCAATGATGATTTTACACGTGGAAAATCCCCATTGGTCGGGGTTGTTAATGGGTTATCGGGTCCAAAACCGGACCCGATAGCTTAACAGCATTCCGTTGCAGTGGATGTCACGTGTCGGTCACCCTTGACGAAAGCACTTCTGTGATGCGCGATTTATCGTCATGGAAGTGGACACTTCTGTGATGATAATTTTGGTAATGTCATGGATCACTTCTACGACAGCACAGGTATGACTATCTTGATTCTGTCATAAAATTGTCATGGATGTACATGCATGCCAGAAAACATGACCTACTGTGACAAACACGTATCATCACGGAAGTGTATTTTTTTGTAGTGTGACTTGCTAGCATAATAGATATTTCCTCCATACATCGATAGCCAATCCATGCCTAGTATCACATCCAATCCTTGTGACTCCAAGGACTGAGGGGAAAACATGCCTACCTATGGTCAATGGCATCTGAAAACATCATGTACTTGCCATATACTCCGCTCCTGGCGAGCTTACTAACATAGGTGTCTTAAGGGCTACGGTGGGCAACTTAAACTTATCCACAAATCCCCTTGATATGTATGAGGGAGTCCTGGACTAAGGGGTCCTCGGGCGTCCGGCCTATTAGCCATGGGTCAGACTGATGGGCTGCGAAGATACGAAGACAGAAGACTACACCCATGTCCTCATGGGACTCTCCTTGGCGTGGAAGACAGGCTTGGCGGATAAATATGTAGATTCCTTTCTTTGTAACCGACCTTGTGTAACCCTAGATCATCCCAGTGTCTATATAAACCGGAGGACTTAGTCTGGAGGGAGACACATTATCATAGCCATATGAGATAGACCTCTAGGGTTTACCTATTACGATCTCATGGTAGATCAACTCTTGTAATACTCATATTCATCAATATCAATCAAGCAGGACGTAGGGTATTACCTCCATAGAGAGGGCCCAAACCTGGGTAAAACATTGTCTCCCATGTCTCCTGTTACCATCGACCTTAGACGCATAGTTCGGGACCCCCTACCCGAGATCCGCCAGTTTTGACACCGACATTGGTGCTTTCATTGAGAGTTCCACTGTGTCATCATCAAGAGGATCGATGGCTCCTTCAACCATCTACAACGATGCTGCCCTAGGGGGAGTTTTCCTCCCCGGACAGATCTTCGTATTCGGCGGTTTCGCTCTACGGGCCAACTTGCTTGGCCATCTGGAGCAGATCGAAAGCTACGCCCCTGGCCATCAGGTCAGATTTGGGAGCTTGAACTACATCGTGGACATCCGTGGGGACTTGATCTTCACCGGATTCGAGACCGGGGCTACCACTCCTGGCCACCCCGAGGGACATGACCTAAATCTTTCATCGGACTTCATCCAGGAGACAGCTCCCATAACCGCTCTGGCCTTAGATCCGGAGCAGGCTGCGCCATCCAAGGACGGGAAGCTCAACCCCGCCACGGAGGCCACAGATTCCCTAGCGTTGGAGCCGCATATAGACTTGATCTCACACGATATCTGTACCACCGAAACTCTGGACTCGTCTCCGACCATAAGTTCTGAACCATGTGAGCCCGCAGACGCCGAACTTGATCGTTTATCGGTCTTCGAATTCAGCGCCGCAGACATCTTCCAGCATTTGCCTTTGAGCGACATGCTAAACTCATTGAAAAACCTGTCCATGGCGGGGGACACACAGCCGAACTATGTTCGGTTGGAACTAGGGGCTGATGATGAAGAATCTTGCTTCCCACCCGCCACCCACTCCATAGCCACTGTCGAGGACTCAACCGACATGCTCGATTACGGCTCCGAAGACTTTGACGGTATAGACAACGATGCCAAAGAAGAGCAGGGATAAAACCCGCCACTCACCGGACGCGGGACGGTCACTTCTTCATACGACGTATACATGGTGGATACACCTAAAGAAACTAACAACGATGACAAAGAAGATCCAGTTGAGGATAAACCTCCTGAGACACAGCCTAGACGTTGGCGTCAGCAACGCCTCTCTAAGTCATGTCGTGCAAAAGATAGTAATACCGGCACCGGAGAAAACAACACCCCGGACGAAGCCGAAGACAATGAAGCCCCTGTTGAGACAACATCCGAACAGGATGAACTGGAGGACGGGCATGATAGCCCACGTGAACAAGCCATACACGAAGACTCAGAGGACATTAATTATCTTCTGCTCTCCGAGGACGAGGAGAGCCTCGGTGACGAGGATTTCAACGTGCCCGAGGAACCTCTTGAGCAGGAGCGCTTTAAACGCTGGCTATTAGCCATGGCAAGGAGCCTGAAAAAGAAACAACAGCAGCTTCAAGCTGACCAAGACCTGCTCAAGGATAGATGGATAGACATCCTAGTGGCCGAAGAATATGGCACCAAGCACACAACCAATGGTTACCTTAAGCACAGATTGCTACCTCAGTTTGATGAGGAGGCGCCGGTACTTGTACCACGCGGTCGGGACAATGCGGGTAACCGACCACTATGCAGTCGAGATAAAGCGGCAGCTCAAGCCGAACAGCAGCCCGCCTCAGCCCAAAGAAAAAATAGAGACAAAACAGCTCAGGGTCATACATACGACCCTCGGCAGAACCTGGATGGTAGAGCATGACACAACATGTCGATCTACGGATCGCGAGGACGTGCCTCGACACGCGGTGTCGGCTACCTATTCGGACGGGACAAGTCTAGGTATGCCCAGGCCGAAAACTGCAGACAGACTCCATCTGAGCTACATCGCGACGTGGCCCAATATAGAGGCGCCGCATACCCACTCTGCTTCACCTACGAAGTAATGAAGTATGAATTCCTAGAGGGGTTTAGACCCGTGAATATCCAATCGTATGATGGAACAACCGATCCCGCGGTATGGATCGAGGATTTTCTTCTCTATATTCACATGGCCCGCGGAGAAGACCTTCATGCCATCAAATACCTCCCACTAAAACTCAGAGGACCAGAAAGGTACTGGTTAAACAGTCTGCCTGGAAACTCTATCGGCAGCTGGGAGGATCTGGAAGACGCTTCTCGCGACAACTTCCAAGGTACATATGTCCGGACACCAGACGCCGATGACTTAAGTCAAATCATCCAACAGCCCGGAGAGTCAGCCAGAAAGCTCTGGACTAGGTTCTTAGTTAAAAAGAATCAAATCATAGACTGTCCGGACGCGGAAGCCCTAGCGGCCTTTAAACACAGTGTCCGGGATGAATGGCTCGCCCGCCACATCGGTCAGGAAAAACCAAAATCCATGTCAGCCCTTACCGCTCTGATGACCCACTTTTGCACGGGGGAAGATAGTTGGCTCGCTCGTAGAAGCAATAGTGCCAGCGACCCAGGCACTTCCGAAGTTCGAGACGGCAACGGGAAGCTCTCGTGGTTCTAAGTCTGACAGTAGAATAGGGGGGTAGGGATGTAGAGGCAAGATCCTAGCTATGGAGGAGTTGTACACACGAGGTTTACGAGTTCAAGCCCTTCTCGGAGGAAGTAACAGCCGTACGTCTCGGAGCCCGGAGGCGGTCGACTGGATTATATGTGTGTGAGTTACAGGGGGTGCGAACCCTTGTGCCTGTGGAGGGGGTGGCTTATATAGAGTGCGCCAGGACCCCAGCCAGCCCACGTCACAAAGGGTTTAAGGTACATTGAAAAGAGAACGTTATTGGTAACGCCCGCACTAAAGTGTTATAAATGACAATTAAGCCTATAAGTAAATGCTCGACCTTTGCTCATGCAGAGTGGCTTTAGCTCTTCTGTCCGTCGAGTGACTTCTGCGACGGTCGAGTGACATTGATTCTTCCGAGTGGAATGTCTCTGGTCGAGTGGATGAAGGTACCCTTCGAATGATCCTAGCTTTAGGGTGATGTCCTAGGGGAGGATGTCTAGGTTAGGTCTATGACCCTACCCTAGGTACATAGCTTCATCATTAGCCCCCGAATGGTTCAGGGTTCGAGTGGAGAAGGAGTTGATAATCCCTCTGATTCAGCTTTTGTGCTTTGAGAATGTCTCGCCCAAAGGTCGAATGAACTTTCATGATGGCTTCAACTGCTTGTTTAGTCGCCTTGATCCATTCTTGGTTTTGTCGAGTGAACTTTCGTTGCTAAGTTTCGAGCGTTGATGTGGAAAGAATCTTTCGTCTGACGGGTTGTTCTGCTGTCTGCGGATCTCACGGGATTCAAATTTTGGGAAGCGCGCTGGGCGGGGGAGGCCGCGGTAATCAAGGCAGATTAGGCAGGCCGCCTCAATCCCCGCACCACCTTTTTTGCCATGTATCACGCGCGCAATTGTTGCAGGATTTGATAAGATCGTCCGGCCTACAGGTCATTCACTCGGAAGCGTCCTTATATAAGGCACCAGACCGGGGCTTTTGAACAGTGCGCCCTCATTCCTCTTCCTCCTCCTCATATTTCTCTGCTGCGCCTGCTTCCGCTCTCGGCATCGTCGCCCTGCTTGAGCTCGACTCGCTGCCATGGGGAAGGAGAAGACGGTGGCATTGGAGCGTGCGAAGAAGGCGACGGCGAAGGCGAAAGGGAAGAGGACCAGCCGGGGTGGATCTTCGTCGAGGTATGGCCTGCCGCCCGGCTGGATCCAGGGCGACTGGATCCGCTCGACAATCATTCAAGATGACATTGATGATCTGGTTGAGGGGGGACTGATCCTGCAAGAATCGGCGCGGCTCCCAGGGAACGAGACTGAGCCGCAGCCGCAGGAGGGTGAGTGCGTTCTCCTCGCCACTCATGTCGACCGCGGGTTTTCTTTGCCTCCCCACCCTTTCTTTCGTGGTTTCTTGAACTTCTTCGGGGCTCAACTCCACCACTTTTCTCCCAACATCATCGTGTACCTTTCTGCTTTTGTGTCCATGTGCGATAATTTCTTGGGTTGCCGACCACACTGGGGTCTCTTCAAGCACATATTCACATGTCGCTCCAAGACGGTCAAGAAGGCCAACCCGAGTGACGAGAGGACGCACGTGATACAGATGTGTGGGGGTCTTGGAATTCAAATGAGGAACAAGAGCACCTTCCCTGCTATGATCCTTCCCGACTCGGTCCGGGGCTGGCGGTCGACCTGCTTTTACTGCAAGGACCAGCCGACCAAGGGTCAGTCGACTGGACTTCCCCCCTTTTCCATGGCTCGAGTGGAGAAGCCCTCCTCCTTGAGAGTGATCCCGGAGGAGAAGGTGCAGGTGAAGGTGTTGGTCGAGCAGGTTGTCCAACTTGTCCGCGACGGAGTGACTGGCATGGGCCTGCTGGAGGTCTTCCTCAGTCGACGCATCCAACCACTCCAAGCTCGTGACCATCCGATGTGGATGTACTCGGGACTCGACTCGGATCCACCCGGAGGATGTTAGTGAGGACACAGTGGAGAAGTGGCTGAGAGGTATTACCGGCAACAAGGATAAGCCCCGGGGGTCTAGGAGGGTGGTTCCATTCGACCATTTGCGCCAGCCGGAACAGGTACGATTCTGCATTGTCGAGTGTCTTCTTGATTTACTATGTAACATCTTGTTGACGGTCGACTGTCTTTCTTTTGTTCATTGTATTTTCAGGATCTTATTGATATGTACTCGATGCCCAATGGAGTGCAGGAGCAAAATGTCGAGGGAGAGGCGAGCGGGGGCGAGAGTGGCGAGTGGCACTCAGATGCAGAGGAGGACGAGGAGAGCAACGACCCGAGTGACGAAGAAGAGGTCGACTCGCCTCCTCGCAGAGAAAGGAGGTCCAAGCACGCTCACGACCCGGCAAGCACCCTCGACCTGGTGGCCGCACCGACTGGGCAGTCTTCAAAGCGCCCTCGGACGTCTTCTCCAGTGTCGACTGAGAGGGGACCGAAACAGCTCAAGACTGCGCCGCCTCCTGCGCCGAAACCATTGAAGGCCACATCTTCCAAACCGCCGAAGGCTTTGCCCAGAATCGAAGTGACCATTCCCACCATCTCTGGGTAATCATCTAACCCGATCCTTTGGTCGACTCGAGCAACAGAACATAACCAACTGAATGTTGAAATTTGCAGTGCTGCTACCTCTGGAACTTCTTCCTGTCAATTCCGAGACGAGGAAATGGAAGACGTGGTTACCTTCAACCCAGGTAACATTCTCGTGATCTTGTTCTTGATTATCCGGTCGATCAAATTCTGGAGATTCACTTGGGGTCGACTGGTTTATTTGCAGCCCCACCCAATGTTATCGAGCTTCCGGATGATGATGATGAAGATGTGGCCCCTAGGCCCAGAAAGAACAAAAAAGTAGCAGCTGGCAAGACATCTCAGTAGGGACTGGCGACAGAACCAACCGTCCAGCAACCTGAAGATGCAGGTGGGGCCTCTGTAACTTTTGATGTCCCATTGTCGAGTGAGCGCCCAGCATCGTCGATTGTACCAGTGTTTCTTTCAGCCGTCCAACCTCATGCCTCAGAGCTCCAAGTTGCCGCATCTAGGTCGTCTGCCCCCTTCTTCACCAACTATCACGTTCCGAAAGCCAGTCGGACGCCGCTGCGGAGGCCATTCATCAGGCTAGCATGATGATGGAGTGGATGAAGACGGTGCATGACAACAGCCAGGCTGCTTACGATGCCAGCGCGGCTCTTCGAGCCAATGTCCAGGTAAGTTGGCTTTCGACCCACCTTGTTCTATTAGGATATGCTACATGAAATATTTTCTTTCATACAATCTCTTATTGTTTGCTTCGAATCCGTACACCCATTGGGTGTTTTGTTGTCTTTAGTATTCGCACTCTTCCACTCGGTCCGGTCGAGTCGAAACTGAACCAGTGGGGGCACGCTAAGTGCACCCACTAGGTGTAGTCCCCGAGACCGCAGTCGACTGCGGGCTGTCGGCTGGGGTCTGAGTACCTCTTTTCACTTGCCTTTCTTCTACTCAACGGTCGACTGCGGGCAGTCGGCCAGGGTCTAAATGGTCTCCTCTCTTTTTTACTCGACCCGGGCGGACCGGCCGAGTGGAATCTGAACCAGGGGGACACGACAAGTGCACCACTGGGTGTAGTCCCCGAGACCGCGGTCGACTGCGGGCAGTCGGCTGGGGTCTGAGTCAACTTTGAAGTTTTATTCACTCGGAAGTAAATAATCTTTGATCTTGTCGATTGATGTGTCTTTTACCCTCCGTGGAAGTCTTGTACTCTTATTGCTAAGTTCGCCGAATTTGAGGAGACGCAGAGGCAACTCAACCTTGACTTGGAGTTGGCCCAAGTAAAATTGAAGAAAGCTCAAGATGAAGTTGCTGGTATGGAAGGTAACTGCCTGTCGACTGCTCACGTCGATCGTCCTTTAAAGTATTTCTTCAATCTCTTGTTTGATCTGATTGTTTGTTTAGCAGAGAAAATGAGGATGGCTCTGGAGAAGGACTCAGACCTCGCGGCTGCGCAGAAGGAGGCTCAAGATAAGACTGCCCTTGCTGGCCAGAAGCTGGCTTCAGTCGGAGTGCTCGAAGAAGAAGTAAGCAAGCTGAAGTCCTCTCTCACTGAATCCAACCGAGAGGCAACTCGTCTGAAGAAGGATAAGGTGGCTTTGAATGAGAAGCTGGAATCCATGGCTCGCAAGAGAAATGACGTGGAAGCTTATTTGAGGACTCTCGCCAAGAAGCTCTTTCTTATGTTGGAAGGTACTCCTTTTAATCTGACTGCTTTACTGCTTGCAAGTTAGTCCTGTCCAGTCGACTCACTAACTCTTTGACTGCAGAATTCTGCCAAAACTTTGACGAGGAAACTAGACGGATCGAGACAGGTTTAGACCTTATCGTTTCTCCAGTCGGCGACGAGGCTGCCATGAATGTGCTTTGACTGGAATATCGCGTCGCTAGTGTCACAAGTTACCTCGCTCGTCTGAAGGTGACAGTTTCACGGATCGACTCATCACTCTGGCCAAGGGCGACGCATCAAAATAACCTCGAATCTCTGATGACTCGGCTCAACGAGGTCCCTGGTCGAGTGCAAGAGTGGAAGAAGTCCTCTGCCCGGTGTGGTGCTAACGTGGCGTTGTCCTTGGTAAGAGTCCACTGCAAGGAAGCCCACGAAGATAAGCTGGCGGCGATCAAGCTCGCCAACACCAAAAGACACGATTTCCAGTCCTTTATGGAGACTTTCATAGCTGCCACCACTCGGATTGCAGATGGAATCGACTTGGACGAATTCGTCGAACCTGCCAGCCCTCCTCCTACCGAATGAACAAACTTTGAGATTTAAACTTGCCTTAAATTTGCCTCGGGATGCCGAGTGGTTGCTGTAACCATTAAACTCCTTCGAGCTTGATGCTCGAATACTTTTGATCTGTCGCCTGGAATTTTTAGGATCTATCTGAACTTGGTTTATTTCTGAATATGTTTGTATTTTCCTTCGCATGGAATTTGCTCTTTGGGATGTAGCCCTGAAGTGGAGAGTTCAATAGACCTGAGCATCATCGTCCCAGCAGACAGGGATGGAGCGCACGTTGTATTTGTGGCGTAGCTCGGAGAAGGAGGCCGCGGTCGACCTGCACCTCATCGTCCTTGCGAATGGGGATGGAGCGTACGTTGTACTTGTGCCGTAGCTCGGAGAAGAAGGCCGCAGTCGACCTGTACCTCGTCATCCTTGCGGACAGGGACAGACTTTAAACCTTAGTCGAGTACTGGACTGCAGCTAAGCCTCCGAGTGGGAGGGTTGATCACCACTCGGGAGGATTTTACTTTTAAACTTAAGCGAGTACTGGATTGCAGCTAAGCCTCCGAGTGGGAGGGTTTCTCACCACTCGGTAGGATTTTTTGAACTTAGGCGAGTACTGGACTGCATCTAAGCCTTCGAGTGGGAGGGTTGCTCACCACTCGGTAGGATTTTTTAAACTTAGGCGAGTACTGGACTGCAGCTAAGCCCCCGAGTGGGAGGGTTCCTCACCACTCGGTAGGATTTTACAAACTTAGGCGAGTACTGGACTGCAGCTAAGCCCCCGAGTGGGAGGGTTGCTCACCACTCGGTAGGATTTTACAAACTTAGGCGAGTACCGGACTGCAGCTAAGCCCCCGAGTGGGAGGGTTGCTCAACACTCGGTAGGATTTTACAAACTTAGGCGAGTACTGGACTACAGCTAAGCCCCCGAGTGAGAGGATTGCTCACCACTCGGTAGGATTTTACAAACTTAGGCGAGTACTGGACTGTAGCTAAGCCTCCGAGTGAGAGGGTTGCTCACCACTCGGTAGAATTTTACAAACTTAGGCGAGTACTAGACTACAGCTAAGCCCCCGAGTGAGAGGGTTGCTCACCACTCGGTAGGATTTTACAAACTTAGGTGAGTACTGGACTGTAGCTAAGCCCCCGAGTGAGAGGGTTGCTCACCACTCGGTAGGATTTTACAAACTTAGGCGAGTACTGGACTGCAGCTAAGCCCCCGAGTGAGAGGGTTGCTCACCACTCGGTAGGATTTTACAAACTTAGGCGAGCACTGGACTGCAGCTAAGCCCCCGAGTGAGAGGCTTGCTCACCACTCGGTAGTATTTTACAAACTTAGGCGAGTACTGGACTGTAGCTAAGCCCCCGAGTGAGAGGCTTGCTCACCACTCGGTAGGATTTTACAAACTTAGGCAAAACGGATTCGCACCTAAGCCCACGAATGAGAGGCTTGCTCACCACTCGGTAGGATTTTACAAACTTAGGCGAAACGGATTCGCAGCTAAGCCCCCGAGTGAGAGGCTTGCTCACCACTTGGTAGGATTTTACAAACTTAGGCGAAACGGATTCGCAGCTAAGCCCCTGAGTGAGAGGCTTTCTCACCACTCGGTAGGATTTTCTTTTGAACTTAGGCGAAACGGATTCACAGCTAAGTCACCCACTGGGGGATTTCAGATGCAAATAAAAGCAACAACAGTCATTCAAGAGGACTGTAAATCTCTTGTCTTTTATAAACAAATTACAAAGGTATTTCTTATTACATTTTATTTGAAGGAGTACTTAAGTATAAAAGCAGCGGAGCAGCTCCGCATTCCAAGCCCGTGGCTCGTCCTTCTTATGCTCGACATTGTAAAGGTGGTATGCTCCATTGTGGAGCACTCTAGTGACAATGAAGGGACCTTCCCAAGCTGGAGCGAGCTTGTGTGGTTTCTACTGATCCGCTCGAAGAACCAAGTCACCCTCTTGAAAGGCTCGACCCTTCACGTGTCTAGCGTGGAATCGATGCAAGTATTGCTGATAAATTGTCGACCGGATCAAGGCCATCTCTCTTTCCTCCTCTAGGAGGTCAACTGCGTCTTGCCGAGCTTGTTCTGCTTCATCTTTAGAGAAGAGCTCAACTCGTGGTGCATTATGAAGCAAGTCACTCGGTAGAACAACTTCAGCTCCATAGACCAAGAAGAATGGAGTTCGGCCAGTCGACCGATTGGGAGTTGTCCTTAATCCCCAAAGAACTGATGGAAGTTCATCAACCCAGGCACCCGCTGCGTGCTTGAGATCTCGCATCAGTCGGGGTTTCAGTCCTTTGAGAATTAGGACATTTGCTCTTTCTGCTTGTCCACTCGACTGGGGATGGGTGACTGAAGCATAGTCGACTCGTGTGCCTTGTGAGGCGCAGAAGGTTCTGAACTCAGCAGAATCGAAGTTCGATCCGTTGTCAGTGATGATGCTATGCGGAACCCCATACCTGAATGTCAACTCTCTGATGAAGCTGATAGAAGTACTAGCTTCAAGATTCTTAATAGGCTTGGCTTCGATCCATTTGGTAAACTTGTCGACTGCTACAAGCACGTGAGTGAAGCCACTCCTACCAGTCCTCAGTGGACCAACCATGTCCAATCCCCAAACAGCAAAGGGCCAGATGAGTGGAACGGTCTTCAGGGCTAATGCAGGTTTGTGTGACATATTGGAGTAGAACTGGCAGCCTTCACATCTATCGACTATATCTTTCGCCATTTCATTTGTTCGTGGACAATAAAATCCAGCTCGGTATGCTTTAGCCATAATGGTCCGAGAGGACGCATGGTGACCACAGGTCCCCGAATGGATGTCGTGGAGGATCACTCGGCCTTCTTCTGGCGTTATGCATTTTGGGCTGACCCCAGTCGCACTTTCTCTGAACACTTGTCCTCTTATTACAGTAAAGGCCTTGGATCGACGGATGATATGTCAAGCCTCTTCTTCATCCTCTGGGAGCTCTTTCCTAAGGATATATGCAATGTATGGCACTATCCAATCAGGAGTGATGACCAACACTTCCATGATCAAGTCGACCACGGCTGGGACCTCGACTTCTGTAACACCCTCGATGCGACTATATCTCCCACGTGTCGAGGCACGACTTAGAGGCATAATCGCATTGAAGGCATATGTCGCAAGTTAGGCAATCTTCACAACATCCCATGTAATATAGATAATAACAGGGGAGATAACATAGTTGGATTACACTCGCCACGTCAATCAAGTACATAAATAACATTACATCACCCAAACACTCATGGCCCGACTATGGCGCCAAAATAAAAGATAACCCAACAAGCGACACGGTCCCGATCACCCCCAACTGGGCACCACTACTGATCATCAGGGAAAGACACATTGTATCATTGAGAGTCCTCGTCGAACTCTCACTTGAGCTCAAGCGCGTCACCTGGAGCGGAATCATCAGGCCCTGCATCTGGTGTAATAGTAATCTGTGAGCCACAGGGACTCAGCAACCTCGCACCCTTGCGATCAAGACTATTTAAGCTTATAGGTAAGGCAAGGTAAATATGTGGAGCTGCAGCAAGAGACTAGCAAATATGGTGGCTATCCTGTTCGCAAAAGAGAGCGAGAAGAGAGGCCAAAGCGCGAGCGAGAAACTACAGGGCAATCTGCGCAAACATTACTCCAACACCATGTCCACTTCCCGGACTCCGCCGAGAAGAGGCCATCACGGTAACTCACACGGTTGATTCATTTTAAATAAATTAAGGTTCAAGTTATCTACAACCAGACATTAACAAATTCCCATCTGCCCATAAACGCAGGCACGGCTTTCGAAAGTTCAAATCCCTGCAGGGGAGTCCCAACTTATCCCATGACAAGCTCTCACGGTCAACGAAGGAATAGACCTCCTCCCGAGACGTTCCGATCAGACTCGGTATCTCGGTTCTTCAAGACACTTCGACAGGTTAAAACTAATCCAGCAACACCGCCCGAATGTGCCGACAAATCCCGATAGGAGCTGCACATATCTCTTTCTCAGGGCACACTCAGATTGTCCTAGGTACGGGTAGGCCAGCCCAGAGTTGCCCCTGGTGGCCACCGACAGCTGACAGGTGGACCAACACTCAGAGGAGCACTGGCCCGGGGGGGTTTAAAATAAGATGACCCTCGGGCTCCGGAAACCCAAGGGAAAAAGAGGCTAGGTGGAAAATGGTAAAACCAAGGTTGGGCATTGCTGGAAAAGCTTTAATCAAGGCGAACTATCAAGGGGTTCCCATTATAACCCAACCGCGTAAGGAACGCAAAAATCCAGGAACATAACACCGATATGACGGAAACTAGGGCAGCAAGAGTGGAACAAAACACTAGGCGAGAGGCCGAGCCTTCCACCCTTTACCAAGTATATAGATGCATTAAGATAACATGGCAATATAATGATATCCCAACAAGTAAATAATGTTCCAACAAGGAGCGGTCTCCAATCTTCACCTGCAACTAGCAACGCTATAAGAGGGGCTGAGCAAAGCGGTAACATAACCAATCAACGGTTTGCTAGGACATGGTGGGTTAGAGGTTTGACATGGCAATTTGGGAGGCTTGAAAGCAAGTGGTAGGCATCGTAGCATAGGCATAGCAAAAGAGCGAGCATCTAGCAAAGCAAAGATAGTAGTGATTTCGAGGGTATGATCATCTTGCCTGCAAAGTTGTCAGAGTTGATTGGATCCTCGAAAGCAAACTCAATGGGCTCCTCGTTAGCGAATTCGTCTCCCGGCTCTACCCAAACAAGACAAACAAGCAAACGGAACACAATCAACCACGTGCAAAGCTCAAACAATATGATGCAAAGATGGTATGCTATGCGGGATGCGATGCGGAATGCATATGCAAGATTTGACAAGGAATGCATGAACCTGGCCTCAACTTGGGAATCCAAGTGGGCCACTAGAAAGATGAGATGAAATTTCTTGAAAACGATATAAAGAACGCCGGAATCGGAGTTACAGTTTGGAAATGGCAAGCAATTCAAATATGACCACGTTCTGCGATTTACAGCAAGTAGCCATCTAAATGCGACAAGATGAACATGCTACAGCACCCAAACATGACAACAAAATACATGGCAGGGATGCATTCAAGATGCTTAACAAAAGTCTAGCATTGAGATACGGCCAAATCATCCATTAATAGGTTCAAACAAGCATGGCAAAAATGCATATGGCAAACAGATCTCAGACTTAGTGAAATTAACACTTGTCTGGAATTTCAGATCAGATAGCACTCTTCGGAGTAGCAAAACTACATGCTACAGGACCTGAACATGGCAAAGTAAGGCATGGCATGGAGCTACTCAAAGAGCTTAACAAAAGTCCCTTAGTGACCTTGAGCCAAAAGGGATCAGAAAATACAATTGCAAGCATGTGAACATGGCAAAAACATAATCAGTTCTCAGACTTAGTGAAAACTGGAGCATGCTGAAAACAGATATCAAGTAGGCATGTTACGAGCTCGGTGCACTCACTACGGAGCAAGTCATGACCAACTAAGCATACATCCATCAATAATACACAAAAATTCAAGCTAGACATGGCAAGAACAATAACATAGCATGCACGGATCAACTACAACATCATCGGCAAAATCGCTAACAAGTAGACAATCTGCCCAGATTCATGAAGTAGCAAAAGTAGAGCTCGATTGACTCAAGCTAAGGTGCTCCATAATTGCAAACACAGACATGGATGGATAGAGCACTACAAGATTAACAAAACATCCTTACTGATCATCCTCAAAAGAGGCACGGATCACTAGGAAACAACATGAACATATGGCCATATGAGATAAACAGCTCAAGGACTTAGTGGAAATGCTAAGTCCCTGAAATCAGCTTTACTAAGTGCCTCACTTTGCAAGCTTGTGCTAGTCACCACACACATCACAAAAATACATGGGTTGCATCTCTGGAAAATGGCAAAATCCTTAACAAAACATATGTAGAGCTCATGGGCATATCATGCACACAATAATCATGGCAAAAATGACAAATAACTAAATAGAGCAGCAGATCTGACAATTAACTCAAGTAGCCCTCTTCTAACGGCATTTCGGGCATCAAGATGAACTCAATGAAAATGATGCAATGGAATGAAATTATGTACTCTCTGAGGCGAACATTTTGATATGCTATATGCCCAAAATGGAGTTACGAATGAGGAGTTACGATGCGATGAACATAGGCAAAAAAATTAGGGTTAGGGATGGAAAGTCAACCGAGATCTAGATCCGGATCTGGCACTGTTCACGCACGGATTACGAGGTTCACTGGCCAGAGCTCGCCGGAGTTGACGACGTCGACGGCAGCCGGTGGATCCGTGGAAGGAGGAGGGTGCAGAGGCGAGGCGACTCGGGCGGTGCGGCGCGGCCTCCGGCGACGTGGGGCGGCGGTGCGGCGAGGAGAGGCGGTGGTGACCGGAGTGGGACACTGCGGCGGAGCGGCGAGGGTCGCGGCGGAGGGACGGCGGCGGTGGTCCGGCGCCGGCACGGGAGAGGAGAGGCGGCGCGGGTGGATGGCGGGCGGCGGCGCGCGCTTCGGGCCGCGGGGGCTCCTCCCGGGCCGAGCGGGTCACAGCGGGGTGGAGCGGCCGGCGTGCCACATGTCGGTGCCTGGTTGGTCGCGGGCGTCGGCAGCGGGTTGTCCGGTGCGGACGGACAATGTCCGGCGCGGCGGATCTGGGATTTTTAGGGTTTCGAGGAGGGGATCCGAGATTTGGAATGAGGGGTCTATATATAGGCATAGAGGGAGCTTGGAGAGTCCAAATGAGGTGCAGTTTTCGGCCACGCGATCGTGATCGAACGCTCTAGATGATGGAGGGGGTTTTGGTGGGTTTTGGGCCAACTTGGAGGGGTGTTGGGCTGCAACACACACGAGGCCTTTTCGGTCCCTCGGTTAACCGTTGGAGTATCAAACGAAGTCCAAATGATACGAAACTTGACAGGCGGTCTACCGGTAGTAAACCAAGGCCGCTTGGCAAGTATCGGTCCAATCCGGAAAAGTTTAATCCCCAAACACGAAAGAAAGGTAGAAATGACCACCGGAGGAGAACGAAGCGCCGAAATGCAGAACGGACAACGGGGAAAATGCTCGAATGCAAGAGATTAACACGTACGCAAATGCAATGCACATGATGACATGATATGGGATGCATGACAACGACAACAACACATGGAGACAAAAACCTGAACCCGAGAAAATAAAATAACCTAAAGCCGGAAACGGCAAGAGTTGGAGTACAAATTGGGTAAGTTACATCCGGGGTGTTACAACACTCCATCACTACGAAAGGATCTCGTCCCGAGATCTAGGACTGAAAGAACGTCGGGTACTCAGAACGGAGGTGATCCTCGCGTTCCCAGGTAGCTTCACGGTCGGAATGGTGTGACCACTTGACTTTGAGGAATTTAATGGACTTGTTGCGAGTCTTGCGTCCAGTCTCTTCGAGAATAGCAACGGGGTGCTCACAATAGGAGAGATCTTCTTGGAGCTCAATGTCCTCGAAATTGACGGTGCGGTCAGGAGTCTTGAAGCACTTTCGGAGCTGAGAGACATGGAACACATCATGAACATTTGCAAAGTTTGAAGGAAGCTCAAGTTGATAGGCGAGATCGCCTCTCTTGCTGACAATCTTGAAAGGTCCCACGTATCTGGGGGCAAGCTTCCCTTTGATACTGAAGCGACGAGTACCTTTCATAGGAGAGACGCGGAGGTAAACATGATCTCCGATCTTGAAAGCCAAATCACAGTACTTACTATCATAGTAGCTCTTCTGGCGGAATTGGGCTGCTTTGAGGTTATCTCGAATGACTTTGCACATCTCCTCTGCCTCTGTGATTAAGTCATTTCCCAAAAGCTGACGTTCACCGGTTTCGGACCAGTTGAGAGGGGTATGGCACTTCCTGCCATACAGAATTTCAAATGGGGCCTTGCCCGAACTTGCTTGAAAACTGTTGTTGTAGGAGAATTCAGCATATGGAAGACAATCCTCCCACTTCATGCCGAAGGAGATCACACAAGCCCTGAGCATATCTTCAAGAATCCGGTTGACACGCTCGACTTGACCGCTAGTTTGAGGACGGAAAGCTATGCTGAACTGGATGTTGGTGCCCATGGCCTTCTGAAAAGAATCCCAAAACTTGGAGGGAAAGATGTTGCCACGGTCTGAAGAGATCACTTGTGGAATACCGTGCAGAGAGACAATCCGAGAGGTATAGAGTTCTGCCAATTGAGCTGCAGTGATCGACTCTTTGATAGGCAGAAAGTGAGCCACTTTGGTGAGTTTGTCGATGACAACGAATATAGCATCATTGCCACTCTTGGACTTTGGAAACCCAGTCACGAAGTCCATCTCAATGTGGTCAAACTTCCATTCTGGAATGGCAAGAGGTTGGAGGAGACCAGCTGGCCTTTGGTGTTCTGCCTTCACTCTTCTGTAGACATCACATTCATTCACAAATTGAGCAATCTCGCGCTTCATTCAAGTCCACCAATAAGCCTGCTTGAGGTCCTGATACATCTTTGTGCTCCCAGGGTGGATGGAGAGGAGAGAATTGTGAGCCTCGTTCATTACGGAGGTCACCTTTGGGTACAACAATACGATCCTCGAAGAAGAGAGTGTCCTTGTCGTCAAGGCGGTAGCACTTGTACTTGGGTTGACTCTTGGCAATCCCAATCTTCACCTTTTTCACCATAGCATCAAGAAGCTGGGCTTGGCGAATCTGATCTTCCAAGGTAGGAGAGACTTGAAGATTGGCAAGGAAACCTTGAGGAACAACTTGCAGATTAAGTTTGTGTAAAGCTTCACAAAGCTCGGGTTGATAAGGCTTGAGAATAAGACTGTTGCAGTAAGCCTTCCTGCTCAATGCGTCAGCAATCACATTGGCCTTGCCTGGAGTATACTCAATACTCGGATTATACTCTTGAATCATTTCGACCCATCGAGTTTGCCTAAGGTTGAGATTAGGCTGAGTGAAGATGTACTTGAGACTCTTGTGGTCAGTGAAGATGTCCACTTTTCTTCCCAATAAGAGATGTCTCCAAGTCAAAAGAGCATGCACAACTGCCGCCAACTCGAGATCATGAGTGGGGTAGTTCTTCTGATTGGGCTTCAACTGGGGAGAGGTATAAGCAACAACTTTCTTTTCTTGCATCAACACTGCGCCAAGACCTTGGAGAGAGGCATCGCAAAAGACCTCATATGGTTTGGATTCATCAGGCGGAGTCAGAACTGGAGCAGTGACCAATTTCTCTTTCAAAGTGTTGAAAGCAATGTCACACTCTGGAGACCAGACGTACTTGATGTGCTCCTGGAGAAGATTTGAGAGGGGCTTCACGATCTTAGAAAAGTTTGCAACGAATCTTCGGCAATAGCTTGCGAGACCGAGGAAGCTACGGAGTTGCTTCATGTTCTGAAGAGGTTCCCAATTCACAATTGCAGACACCTTCTCAGGATTAACCGCAATACCCTTGGCAGAGATGATATGACCAAGATAAAGAACCTTATCGAGCCAAAATTCGCACTTGGAGAACTTGGCGTAGAACTGGTGTTCCCTCAGCTTATCGAGCACCAAACGCAAGTGCTTGGCATGATCTTCCTTTTTCTTCGAGAAAACCAGAATGTCGTCGAGATAGACCAAAACGAAGTCATTGGTGTAGGCGTTGAATATGAAGTTCATCATGCGAGAGAAAGTCGGAGGAGCGTTGACAAGGCCAAAAGACATGACAGTGTATTCGTATGAACCATAGCTTGTCCTGAAAGCCGTCTTGGGAATATCTTGCTCACGGATTCGAATCTGATGATAACCCATACGGAGATCAAGCTTGGAGAATACTTGGGCACCTTTGAGTTGTTCGAACAGCTCGTTGATGTTGGGAAGTGGGCATTTGTTCTTGATGGTCTTCTTGTTCAATGGACGGTAATCAACACAAAGTCAGTCCGTTCCATCCTTCTTCTTCACAAAAAGAGCACCACAACTCCATGGAGAAGAACTAGGCCGGATGAGACCCATTCTCTCTTGAATATCGAGTTGCTTCTTTAGCTCCTTCAACTCTTCAGGTCCGAGCTTGTAAGGACGCTTGCACACAGGTTCCGTGCCAGGCTCAAGATCAATAACAAATTCAACTGGCCGGTGCGGAGGCATTCCTGGAAGCTCTTCTGGAAAGACGTCTTGATATTCGCAAACGACTGGAATTTGCTAGATGGCATCGAGTTCACCCTTCTCATTGAGAGAAAATAGGCGGATGGTATCATCACGAGCGGCAAACACAATTACATCCTTAGACGAATGTGTCAATTGAATCTGCCTGGCTGCACAATCAAGCTGAGCCTTGTGCTTAGAAAGCCAATCCATTCCGAGAATAAGATCAATATCCGAGTCACCAAGAACCGTTGGAGAAGCCAGAAACTTGTAGTCACCCAAGGTGATAGTAACATCCGGAACGATGGAGTTAGCATGCATGCGCTTACCGGGAGAGACAACTGCTAATGGACTAGGCAAAACTTGCGAAACCAATTCATGCCTAGATGTAAACGGTCTCGAGATGAAACAATGTGATGCACCAGTGTCAAAAAGAACTTTTGCAGGAATATCGTTAACTGGAAGGTTACCCATGATGACATCTAACGAATCCTCTGCCTGAGCTGCATTCATCAAGTTGACCTTGGCGTGCTTGGGGTTATGCTTGACCACAGCTGTACTTGCCGATCTGACAGGAGGAGGAGGAGGAGGAGGAAGACGCCTCTGATTGAGACACTTGTTGGCATAGTGACCCTTCTGTTGGCACTTGTTGCACGTGACCTCTGAAAGTGGACGGTGGTACGGAGCACTCGATCTTGGAGCTTGAGACGAAGTCTTGTTCTGAAAGCCAGGGTTGGGTGGGTGGGAAGATCCACTGCCACCTTTGCTCTTCTGCTGATACGGCTGACGGAACGGAGGAGGAGGAAGCCAATACTTCTGCTGTTTGGCCACTTGAGTAGAGGAAGAAGGAGTAACATCTCTGACTCGCTTCTTGGAAGCATCACACCTCAATTGAGCAGCCTCTTGCTTCAACGCCATGTTGTAGAACTCATCGTACCTCAAGGGCTCAAAGAGAACAAGATCTAGCTGAATTTCTTCTCTGAGACCACCCCTGAACTGGTATATCATGCTCTTCTCATCAGGTACGTCCTGCTTGGCAAAGCGGGCGAGCTTCTGAAACAACTTGTTGTAGTCATAGACAGACAAAGAGCCTTGCTTTAGGTTGCGGAATTCCTCACGCTTGCTTTAAACCACGCTCTGGGGAATATGATGAGCTCTGAAATCTTGACGGAATTCATCCCAAGTAATAGCACGTCCGCCTCTGGAATCCTAGTACTGCTGGAACCATTCTGCAGCTTGATCTTTGAGTTGGAAGGAAGCGAACTTGACAAAGTCCTCAGGCCTGACGTTACTGCACTCGAAATGGTTGCACAGATCCACAAGCCAATCGTCAGCATCAGTTGCCTCAACACAATTGCTGAAAGTCTTTGGCCCATTAGCAAGGAACTGGTTGAGTGTAGCAAAGTGATTCTGATTGTTGCCTTGGTTCCCTTGGTTGCCTTGATTGCGCTCTTGAAGAATTTGCATGATCAACTATGTGTTTGCATTGGTTGCAGCCATCACAGCTTGCCATGCCTCCGGAGGAGGTGGAGGTGGTGGCGGATCAGGATTCGGAGTCGTGGGCGTTGGAGGAGCCATCCTGAAGAGGTTGACATCCATTAGCACATTGATAGAGAAATATTGAAGCTGAATCCAACGGAATGAAAATTGCAACATATAGTCTTCACATCCGAACAAAATGAACGAATGCATTCCTCTTGAAATGGTCACATATCCATAAATTGAGAAGCCACTTAGAATTTAGGTAGAGAAATAAATCAACAAGGTACGGATCAAGAACGAATACTCGGTAAGAAATCCCAATCTCAAACCAAATATCTGTGGAAGAAGAACTAGAGCTACGAGAATTCCCACCTATGAAACTCCCGAACCTTTCCGGTTATGCAATCAGGTGTTGGGGATATAGGGGAACCATAATATCTCACCCAAATCTAGCAAATCCTACATCTAGCTGTATCCATCCTTCAACACATAACCGAGAAAAACTTCGGAAACCATCTACCTCAACCTTCAAAAAGCATCCGTTATACAAGTTATGGAGATACTCCCGAACTCCCGCCCCAGTACTGGGTGGCGTCGAGGTTATCTCACCAACGAACTGCATAAAAGAGATTTTCGATGTCGGCGTACTAAACTCAGGTATTCCAGAGCTGCAACCATAAAATTATGACGACAACACCTTAGAGCTCAACTCCCCGGGACACTTCCACAAAATCCCTGACAGGAGGCACCAAGACAATGTTCTCGTCATAAAACCATCGGAACGATTCCAAGATACCCGCGTGATCCTAAATTTTTTTTAGTGAAATTTGAGAAGAGAAGAGTCAAAACTCTACGTCAGGATGCCTTACCAGAGCGATGAGGAGACTGGGAAGTAAAAAAGAATTCCTAAACTCTCTGATATATAATTCCTAAATGACTCAAAACATTTTTCTAGACACAACTCGGCCGCTAATAACGATCAAGCAATGGGGCTCCTAAGGTCGGGGAAGGCTCTGATTACCAACTTGTAACACCCTCGATGCGACTATATCTCCCACGTGTCGAGGCATGACTTAGAGGCATAATCACATTGAAGGCATATGTCGCAAGTTAGGCAATCTTCACAACATCCCATGTAATATAGATAATAACAGGGGAGATAACATAGTTGGCTTACACTCGCCACGTCAATCAAGTACATAAATAACATTACATCATCCAAACACTCATGGCCCGACTACGGCGCCAAAATAAAAGATAACCCAACAAGCGACACGGTCCCGATCACCCCCAACTGGGCACCACTACTGATCATCAGGGAAAGACACGTAGTATCATTGAGAGTCCTCATCGAACTCCCACTTGAGCTCGAGTGCATCACCTGGAGCGGAATCATCAGGCCCTGCATTTGGTGTAATAGTAATCTGTGAGCCACAGGGACTCAGCAATCTCGCACCCTCGCGATCAAGACTGTTTAAAATTATAGGTAAGGCAAGGTAAATATGTGGAGCTGCAGCAAGAGACTAGCAAATATGGTGGCTATCCTGTTCGCAAAAGAGAGCGAGAAGAGAGGGCAAAGCGCGAGCGAGAAACTAGAGGACAACCTGCGCAAACATTACTCCAACACCGTGTCCACTTCTCGGACTACGCCGAGAAGAGGCCATCACGGTAACTCACACGGTTGATTCATTTTAAATAAATTAAGGTTCAAGTTATCTACAACCGGACATTAACAAATTCCCATCTGCCCGTAACCGCGGGCACGGCTTTCGAAAGTTCAAATCCCTGCAGGGGAGTCCCAACTTAGCCCATGACAAGCTCTCATGGTCAACGAAGGAATAGACCTCCTCCCGAGACGTTTCGATCAGACTCGGTATCTCGGTTCTTCAAGACACTTCGATAGGTTAAAACTAATCCAGCAACACCGCCTGAATGTGCCGACAAATTCCGATATGAGCTGCACATATCTCTTTCTGAGAGCACACTCAGATTATCCTAGGTACGGGTAGGCCAGCCTAGAGTTTCCCCTGGTGGCCACCGGCAGCTGACTGGTGGACCAACACTCAGAGGAGCACTGGCACGGGGGGGTTTAAAATAAGATGACCCTCGGGCTCCGGAAACCCAAGGGAAAAAGAGGCTAGGTGGTAAATGGTAAAACCAAGGTTGGGCATTGCTGGAAAAGCTTTAATCAAGGCAAACTATCAAGGGGTTCCCATTATAACCCAACCGCGTAAGGAACGCAAAAATCTGGGAACATAACACCGATATGACGAAAACTAGGGCGGCAAGAGTGGAACAAAACACTAGGCGAGAGGCCGAGCCTTCCACCCTTTACCAAGTATATAGATGCATTAGGATAACATGGCAATATAATGATATCCCAACAAGTAAATAATGTTCCAACAAGGAGCGGTCTCCAATCTTCACCTGCAACTAGCAACGCTATAAGAGGGGCTGAGCAAAGCGGTAACATAGCCAATCAATGGTTTGCTAGGACATGGTGGGTTAGAGGTTTGACATGGCAATTTGGGAGGCTTGAAAGCAAGTGGTAGGCATCATAGCATAGGCATAGCAAAAGAGTGAGCATCTAGCAAAACAAAGATAGTAGTGATTTCGAGGGTATGATCATCTTGCCTGCAAAGTTGTCAGAGTTGACTGGATCCTCGAAAGCAAACTCAACGGGCTCCTCGTTAGCAAACTCGTCTCCCGGCTCTACCCAAACAATACAAACAAGCAAACGGAACACAATCAACCACGTGCAAAGCTCAAACAATATGATGCAAAGATGGTATGCTATGCGGGATGCGATGCGGAATGCATATGCAAGATTTGACAAGGGGTGCATGAACCTGGCCTCAACATGGGAATCCAAGTGGGCCACTGGAAAGATGAGATGAAATCGCTTGAAAACAATATAAAGAACGCCGGAATCGGAGTTACGGTTTGGAAATGGCAAGCAATTCAAATATGACCACGTTCTGCGATTTACAGCAAGTAGCCATCTAAATGCAACAAGATGAACAAGCTACGGCACCCAAACATGACAACAAAATACATGTCAGGGATGCATTCAAGATGCTTAACAAAAGTCTAGCACTGAGATATGGCCAAATCATCCATTAACAGGTTCAAACAAGCATGGCAAAAATGCATATGGCAAACAGATCTCAGACTTAGTGAAATTAACTCTTGTCTGGAATTTCAGATCAGATAGCACTCTTCGGAGCAGCAAAACTACATGCTACAGGACCTGAACATGGCAAAGTAAGGCATGGCATGGAGCTACTCAAAGAGCTTAACAAAAGTCCCTTAGTGACCTTGAGCCAAAAGGGATCAAAAAATACAATTGCAAGCATGTGAACATGGCAAAAACATAATCTGTTCTCAGACTTAGTGAAAACTGGAGCATGCTGAAAACAGATATCAAGTAGGCATGTTTACGAGCTCGATGCACTCACTACGGAGCAAGTCATGACCAACTAAGCATACATCCATCAATAATACACAAAATTCAAGCTAGACATGGCAAGAACAATAACATAGCATGCACGGATCAACTACAACATCATCGGCAAAATCGCTAACAAGTAGACAATCTGCCCAGATTTATGAAGTAGCAAAAGTAGAGCTCGATTGACTCAAGCTAAGGTGCTCCATAATTGCAAACACAGACATGGATGGATAGAGCACTACAAGATTAACAAAACATCCTTACTGATCATCCTCAAAAGAGGCACGGATCACTAGGAAACAACATGAACATATGGCCATATGAGATAAACAGCTCAAGGACTTAGTGGAAATGCTAAGTCCCTGAAATCAGCTTTACCAAGTGCCTCACTTTGCAAGCTTGTGCTAGTCACCACAAGCGGGGGCTCCTCCCAGGCCGAGCGAGCCGCGGCGGGGTGGAGCGGCCGGCGTGCCACATGTCAGCGCCTGGTTGGTCGCGGGCGTCGGCGGCGGGGTGTCCGGCGCGGACGGACAATGTCCGGCGCGGCGGATCTGGGATTTTTAGGGTTTCGAGGAGGGGATCCGAGATTTGGAATGAGGGGTCTATATATAGGCATAGGGGGAGCTAGGAGACTCCAAATGAGGTGTGGTTTTCGGCCACGCGATCGTGATCGAACGCTCTAGATGATGGAGGGGGTTTTGGTGGGTTTTGGGCCAACTTGGAGGGGTGTTGGGCTGCAACACACACGAGGCCTTTTTGGTCCCTCGGTTAACCGTTGGAGTATCAAACGAAGTCCAAATGATACGAAACTTGACAGGCGGTCTACCAGTAGTAAACCAAGTCCGCTTGGAAAGTCTTGGTCCAATCTGGAAAAGTTTAATCCCCACACATGAAAGAAAGGTAGAAATGACCACCGGAGGAGAACGAATCGCCGGAATGCAAAACGGACAACGGGGAAAATGCTCGAATGCAAGAGATGAACACGTATGCAAATGCAATGCACATGATGACATGATATGAGATGCATGACAACGACAACAACACATGGAGACAAAAACCCGAACCTGAGAAAATAAAATAACTTAAAGCCGGAAACGGCAAGAGTTGGAGTACAAATTGGGTAAGTTACATCCGGGGTGTTACAACTTCAGTCGGATCTGTGGCACTCTTAGGATGCGGGGGCTCTTTAGCGAAGGGATCTTCTTAAACTGAAGGTGCATGAATATGCTCCAGGAACACATTACTGGGAATAGCTTCTCTCTTGAGCCTATCTTTGCTAAATCATCTGATGCTTGATTTTTCAGTCGGGGTATATGATGGAGCTCTAACCCCTCAAACTTCTTTTCCAACTTCCTCACTGTGTTGCACTAACCAGTCATGGCTAGGCTTCTAACGTCTCACTCCTTCATCACTTGATTGACTACCAAATCTGAGTCGCCATAGACCATGAGGCGACGGACGCCGAGTGAGATGGCCATACGCAACCCATACAAGAGTGCTTCATATTCTACTTCGTTATTGGAGGAATCAAAGTGAATCTGTAGGACATATCTGAGCTTGTCTCCTCGGGGGGATACTAGTACCACGCCAGCACCGGAACCATTCAGCATCTTGGAATCATCAAAGAACATGGTCCAGTGCTCCGAGTGAACTTGAGTCGGCAGTTGCTGTTCGATCCACTCGGCGAGGAAATCCGCTATTGCTTAGGACTTGATAGCTTTCTTTGCCTCAAACTTGATATCTAAGGGAAGGAGTTCAATCGCCCACTTTGCCACTCGACCAGTTGCATCTCTGTTGTTCAGAATCTCTGATAATGGAGCGTCGCTGACGACTGTAATGGAGTGATCAGAGAAGTAATGTGCAACCTTCTTCGTGGTCATACAAATCCCATAAACAAGCTTCTGATAATGTGGATATCTTTGCTTTGACGGAGTCAAAACTTCAGAAACGTAGTATACTAGGCGATGAACTTTGTAGGCTTTTCCTTCTTCTTCCTGCTCGACCATAAGTACTGTACTGATGACTTGTCCAGTGGATGCAATGTAAAGCAGTAAAGGCTCTTTGCTGATTCAAGCAGCAAGCACCGGCTGGGTGGAAAGCAGGGCTTTAAGATCTACAAATGCTGCATCAGCTTCAGGAGTCCACTCGAACTTATCTGACTTCTTCATCAGTCAGTAAAGAGGTAGTGCCTTTTCACCAAGGCTAGAAATGAATCGACTTAGGGCGGCCAAACAACCAGTAAGCTTCTGGAAATCATGCACACGCACAAGGCATTTCATCCGGAGTATGGCAGCCACTTTCTATGGGTTAGCGTTGATCCCTCGTTCGGAAACGAGAAAACCGAGTAATTTTCCACCTGGAACTCCAAACGTGCACTTTGATGGATTAAGCTTGATATCATACCTTCTGAGGTTGGCAAAGGTTTCAGCAAGGTCAGCCAGTAGGTCAGAACCTTTACGTGACTTGACCACAATGTCATCCATGTATGCTTCCACATTCCGACTGATCTGAGTGAGCAAGCACTTCTGAATCATCCACATGAATGTGGCTCCAGCGTTCTTCAAACCGAATGGCATAGTGCCATAACAGAAGCACCCAAATGGGGTGATGAAAGATGTTTTTATCTCATCGGGTCCATACAGACGGATCTGATGATACCTGGAATAAGCATCCAAAAAGGACAAACGCTCACACCCCACAGTCGAGTCGACTATTTGGTCGATGCGAGGGAGAGGAAAGTGATCTTTCGGGCAGGCCTGATTGATATGTTTGAAGTCAATGCACATGTGAAGTGAGTCGTCCTTCTTTGGGACCATGACAACATTCGCTAACCACTCGAAGTGGTAAATCTCTTGGATAAACTCAGCTGCTAGAAGTCGAGCCACTTCTTCACTGATTGCCTTTCTCTTCTGTACGGCGAACCCTCGAAGATGTTCTCTGACTGGTTTCACTTTTGGGTCAACTCGCAAATGATGCTCAGCCAGTCCCCTAGGAACACCTGGCATGTCAGAAGGTTTCCATGCGAAGATGTCCCAGTTCTCATGGGGGAACTGGATGAGCGCTTCTTCCTATTTGGAGTCGAGTGTTGTTGAAATGTGAGTCAGAGCAGCATTGGGATCTGCTACATCTTGAGCTTGCATTGGTTTTCCCCGAAGAGGAAGGGATGATGCAGCAGAGTAGCGTAAGTATTTCCCTCGGTTTTTGAGAACCAAGGTATCAATCTAGTAGGAGCCAACGCTCCAGTCCCTCGTACCTCCACAAAATGATAGCTACTCGCAACCAACGCGATTAGGGGTTGTCAATCCCTTCACGGTCACTTACGAGAGTGAGATCTGATAGATATAATATTCTTGGTATTTTTGGTATAAAGATGCAAAGTAAAAAGTAAAAGCAAAGTAAAAAAGTAAAGCAAGATTAAAGTGATGGAGATTGGTATGATGAGAATAGACCCGAGGGCCATAGGTGTCACTAGTGGCTTCTCTCAAGAGCATAAGTATTCTATGGTGGGTGAACAAATTACTGTTGAGCAATCGACAGAATTGAGCATAGTTATGAGAATATCTAGGCATGATCATGTATATAGGCATCACGTCCGTGACAAGTAGATCGAAACGATTCTGCATCTACTACTATTACTCCAGTCATCGACCGCTATCCAGCATGCATCTAGAGTATTAAGTTAAAAACAGAGTAACGCCTTAAGCAAGATGACATGATGTAGAGAGATAAATTCATGCAATATGAAATAAACCCCATCTTGTTATCCTCGATGGCAATGATGCAATACGTGCCTTGCTGCCCCTTCTGTCATTGGGTAAGGACACTGCAAGATCGAACCTAAAGCTAAGCACTTCTCCCATGGCAATAACTACCAATCTAGTTGGCCAAACCAAATGCATAATTCGAAGAGACTTGCAAAGATAACCAATCATACATAAAAGAATTCAGAAAAGATTCAAATATTATTCATAGATAGACTTGATCATAAACCCACAATTCATCGGTCTCAACAAACACACTGCAAAAAGAAGATTACATCGAATAGATCTCCACAAGAGAGGGGGAGAACTTTGTATTGAGATTAAAAGAGAGAGAAGAAGCCATCTAGCTACTAACTATGGACCCGAAGGTCTGAGGTAAACTACTCACACTTCATCGGAGAGGCTATGATGATGTAGAAGCCCTCCGTGATGACGGCCCTCTTCCGGTGGAGCTCCAGAACAGGACCCAAGATGGGATCTCGTGGATACAGAAAGTTGCGGCGGTGGAATTAGGTTTTTGGCTCCTGTCCTGATCATTTGGGGGTACGTGTGTATATATAGGAGGAAGAAGTACGATGGAGGAGCAACGAGGGGCCCACGAGGCAGGGGGCGCGCCCTAGGGGGCACGCCCCCCACCCTCGTGACCGCCTCTTTTGTTCCTTGGAGCAGGGTCCAAGTCTCCTGGATCAAGTTCAGTGAGAAAATCATGTTCCCAAAGATTTTATTCCGTTTGGACTCCGTTTGATATTCCGTATCTTCGAAACACTAAAATAGGCAAAAAAAAACAGCAATTCTGGGCTGGGCCTCCGGTTAATAGGTTAGTCCCAAAAATAATATAAAAGTGGAAAATAAAGCCCAATATAGTCCAAAATAGTAGACAATATAGCATGGAGCAATTAAAAATTATAGATACGTTGGAGACGTATCAGGATCCGTCGGGTGAATGTGAATCGGCTTCGTTTCACCAGACGACTAGAATGCTGAATCTGTGGCAGGCTTCATAGCTCGCAACAAATCACTCGTATCTGCATTTTTTTGATACTCCTGCAATTCCACTACTGCCATATGTGCATCGGCGATCTTTGAGCCCTTCTGGAAGCATTCTTCTGCCTTCTTTCGATTGCCAGTGATAGTTATCACCCCTTTAGGACCAAGCATCTTCAATTTGAGGTACACATAACATGGTCGAGCCATAAAACGTGCATAAGCTCGCCGAAAACTACATCAAGGGCGATCTGGCTGAGTGACGCGGCCTTCTTGCCAGGAATAACTCCATGGAAACTCATGTTGCTTTCACTGAGTCTAGACATCGAAATGCCCATTCCTTTCAACGTCTCTACATACAGTATATTCAGACCACTGCCACCATCCATCGGAACCTTAGTCAATCGAGTGCCTTCGACTACTGGGTCGACCACCAGCGCTTGCCTCCCAGGGGTGGCTATATGCGCTGGGTGATCGGACTGGTTGAATGTAATGGCAGTCTGAGACCACTTCAAATAAATGGGTGTCACCGGGGCGACCATGTTCACTTCTCTGTTGATGACTTTCAGTCAACTCTTACTCTCAACATCAGCGAAAATCATCAGAGTGGAATTGACGTGGGGGTAACCATCATCGTCCTCTTCCTCATCCTCGACTTTGTCCGCTTGCTTCTCCTTTTCCTTGGGTTGTTTCTCTCGGAATTGCTGGATTAGGAGTCGACACAGTCGAGTGGTATGCTTTGGATAAATGAAATTACCCTCTTCATCTTTCTTGGTGTGAATGTGGCATGGTAAATCTAGCACATCATTTCCATCTTGATCTTTTACTTTCTTGGGGTTCCATGATCCTTTGGGTTTCCCTTTGAACTTTCCTTGAGTCACGGCTAAGGCTTCTCCAGGAGCAGCTGGCTCGGCCTTGTGCTTCTGCTTCTGACTAGAGTTCCCTCCTCCGGTTTCATGGGCGACTGTTTTGTGCTTGCCACTTCGGAGTCGATCTTCTTCTTCACCATTGGCGTACTTGGTGGCAATCTCCATCATCCGAGTCAGAGTCCTATCTCCTGTCCGACCGAACTTTAGATTCAACTCCCGATACTTAACGCCTTCTTTGAAGGCACAAATTGCTTGGTGATCTGACACATTCTTGACTGTGTGGTGCAGCATGATCCATCTCTGGATATAATCCCTCAAAGTTTCATTCGGTTTCTGAACGCAACACTGTAATTCTGTCAGCCCTGCCGGCCGTTTGCAAGTACCTTCAAATGTTTTGACAAACACTCAGGCAAGATCTACCCAAGTATAAGTACTACCAGGCGCCAACTGATTTAGCCACGCTCTGGCCGAGCCCTCTAACATCAAAGGAAGGTGCTTCATGGCCACTTCATCGTTGCCACCACCAATCTGTACAGCCACTCGGTAATCTTCAAGCCAAGTGTCAGGCTTGGACTCACCAGTGAACTTACTGACTCCAGTCGCCAATCTGAAGTTGGGAGGAATCATCGCAGCCCTTATGGCTCTGCTAAAGCACTCTGGACCTGAGACATGCACTCTGCTGCTGGTTGGAAAATCCCTGTCGCGGTCTTCTCTGTGAGCTCTGTTTCTTTCGACTTGGCCCTGAACGAGAATAGATCTCGCGTCAAAGCCTGGTTCCCTGGGGTCGACTAGAATCCTTCGCTCACCACTATGAGGACGTCTGTCCTCATGCTGCCGAGGCACGTATGACCCACTCCTTGGGGGAGGTGTGGGCACTCGACGATGATCATCGTGATCGAGTCGGTGATCATACTGCTCGCGGTTTCTATACTGATCTTGGCAGTCTCCACGTCCCTCACGCCTTCGGGGCGATCTTGGTGTGAGCCGACTGGACTGTGTATGCAATCACAGATCTGCTATGGATCCTATTCCGCAACTGAGATACTGTTGTATTCTGCTCTCCCGCTGCTCGGAGTAAAGCCCGGATCTGCACCAAACCTCAACCAGTCTCTGACTGGGAAGGTTGGATTGACTCTGCTATTCGGGCCGCAGCTGCAAGATTCTGGATCGGAGTTCGGTATACCTGAGTCGGAGGCGGAAAAAGTTGGCGTCGACTGGACTCGGGGATACGCTGCTGAGCACGCTCGTCGAGTGCGCGCTGGAGGTTCTCTAGTCGAGTGCGCTCAGCCAAGTTGGCTAGGCGCGCCTCTTCTAAGGCCTGGGCCTCAGGGGTTTCTCCAACTATAGGAGTGTGAAGCGCATCCATGTTCCGGCGGTGAAGTTCTTCCCTCCGCTGCGAAGAGGAGGGGTTCGGGGTGGTACTCTTCATGAACACGTGACGGATCGCCGCCCCCATCGCCTCCGTCTTCACGAGTGAAGCCAGGAGGACTGCGTGGTCCATTGACCATCAAAACTTCCGCTGTGGGGTTGCTGCTGTCGCACTCGGATGCAGTCTCTATGGAGCCATTCGACAGGTCGAATAGGCTATAGAGAGTTTCGTCGGGCTCGATTGCCGCGACTTGGGGGGTGGCCGACTGGCGAGCCACCGCATGCCTCACCAACCGCTGAAGCCTAGATCGACCAGAACACTTGCTCCGGCAGGCTGCAGGGAGGGAGGTCAGCACAGGAGCCGACTGATACTGAGTCGACGGCTGCCGTAGGAGGACGCCACGGACGCACGCGTGAAAGTGTGTTGCCCTGCGGACGGGAAGCACCTCGACGTCAAGTGGCGCTTCTTGGAGCCAAGCAGAGTCGTCGGTGACGAATACGAGCGCACCGAGACGGATCTCGTGGCCCTCGGCCAAACCTCCGCCCGAAACCATGTTGATGGGGATCAGAAAAATCACAACTTCTCCAACAAGTCGCTAAGACACCGGCCCCAAGGTGGGCGCCAACTGTCGTGGTTCTAAGTCTGATAGTAGAATAGGGGGTAGGGATGTAGAAGCAAGATCCTAGCTATGGAGGAGTTGTACACGCAAGGTTTACGAGTTCAGGCCCTTCTCGGAGGAAGTAACAGCCATACGTCTCGGAGCCCGGAGGCGGTCGACTGGATTATATGCGTGTGAGTTACAGGGGGTGCGAACCCTTGTGCCTGTGGAGGGGGTGTCTTATATAGAGTGCGCCAGGACCCCAGCCAGCCCACGTCACAGAGGGTTTAAGGTACATTGAAAAGAGAATGTTACTGGTAACGCCCGCACTAAAGTTTTATAAATGACAATTAAGCCTATAAGTAAATGCTCGACCGTTGCTCATGTAGAGTGGCTTTAACTCTTCTGTCCGTCGAGTGACTTCTGCGACGGTCGAGTGACATTGATTCTTCCGAGTGGAATGTCTCTGGTCGAGTGGCTGATGGTACCCTTCGAATGATCCTGGATTTAGGGTGATGTCCTACGGGAGGATGTATAGGTTAGGTCTATGAACCTACCCTAGGTACATAGCTTCATCAGAAACCACCACGCAATAAGCACAAGCGTGGCAATAGTAATGAGGGAGCGCACGACACAGCGGTCAATGCCAGATTCAGCGGCCCCAAACCCGGTCAACGGAAGAAGCCATTCAAGGCAAACAAAGATGGACTATCCAATTTGAATAAGATATTAGATAGGCCCTGCCAGATTCATGGCCACCCCAATAAACCAGCTAATCACACCAACAAAAGTTGTTGGGTCTTCAAACAGGCCAGCAAGTTAATCGCTGAATACAAGGGGAAGAAGCCTCCCGGCAACGGCGACAACGACGAAACTCGCCAACCAAACACCGGGGAGCAAAAGCAGTTTTCCCCCAAAGTAAAGACAGTGAACATGGTACACATGGCACCGTCTCCAATAGGGGAGCGCAGGGAGCGTTCTCTCCATGCAGAGGATCACATTACGGCTATCTCAGTCAAACTACACAGCGAGGGCATTACACCACATACCTCGCCGGCGATCAAGCCACCGGTCTCCATTCAACATGACCGATCAAATCCCATACAGGCCTAGAAGTTCGGCTTCCACCGTCCGCCTCATATACCAGGAAAATTTGTACCACTCATACATAACTATGCACGTAAAATACCCTGGGCACAGGCGGAAGCACAACATGGACGGACCTGACAGTACTCCAGCAACTTTCCTTTTTTTAATTATTTTTTATTATTTTTTTCTTGTTTCCCTCCACAAGTGTCTCAATGGCTGGCCTCGGACTCTATCGAAGTTCAGGTTCGAACACTCACCTAAGGGCTCTTTCCGTCAAGGAGTCCCTTCACTGAGGACAGGCGGCGCAGACGTGCGACAGGAGGTCCAAAATAACTTTTTGTAGACCACACTCTCTATTTTGAGCCTGTAAAGTGCCTTTTTCCTCTGCCTTCGACCCTTGGCATATCAAATAGCCGGGGTTGCGGCTTTGTTATCTATATACACGATTGGCACATCACTCAGATCCCAGTAAAAATAATCCATTCTTTTCTAAAAGAACTGAGTTTTGCCCCTACGGTTGTCTAAAACGTACACCTCGGCATAACTTGCCAGGGGCTCGTTATGGGAATAAAGGAGTTGCTGACAAGTCCGAACAGCTCTATAGCGTACTTCGGCGTCGTGAGTTTGGCCTTATATGCATCAGCTCCGAATCATGTCTTGGGTCAATAGTTGGGTTGCCCGACTCCTGTGCTTGCTATCCTACGTTCCACTCTATCGGCTAGGGTAGTAAAGGGAGAACTACTGCGATTGTGCTTCCGGTTCACCTGGTTAAGCACCTCAGTAACGAAAACTGACTGTCATGATGCAGCGAGAGCTGGTCAACCACTCGATGACTTATCGGAATCTTTCGCGATTCCCTCCGTGTCACACGAAGGACCTCTTTCCGGTCAAATATGTAAATGCATCGCATGAATAAGCCGCATACATACCAGGGGCTATGTCTTAGACCCACCATAAAACTCATATGGCTAAGTGAAAGTGTTAACGCCCTATAGGTTGGTTGCCTGGTTCGCCGCATAGACACCTCCTTCACGGACCAAGATGTTGGGTCAAGTGTGATCAAATGCTTTTCCGAACACCCCTGTACTTCCTACGAGGGGGCTAAAGCCGGCGACTGGAAAACTTTCAGTTCATATACAAACAGCCACACAGGAGGAACAAAAGCCTTTAGGCAAAATCAAAATATAGAATGATTATAACAATGGTCTTTTACAACTCGTAAAAAGTTCACTCGAATATTATGCCTTTCGAACATTGACACGCTATCAAGTGGGCAGCCTGTAAGACGTCTTCAAAGTAATGCTCTGGTGCGTGATGGTCCTTGCCCTTGGGTGGACCCTGCGCTGCAACATCGACGGCCTTCATCTTCCCCCAGTATGTCTTGACTCGGGCAAAGGCCATCCATGCACCTTCAATGCATGCCGACCGTTTCACGGCATCGATACGTGGCACTGCATCAGCAAGCCGCCCCCACCAAGCCTAAATAGCTATTCGGAATCGGCTCAGTGGGCCACAACTGAAGTATGATGTTCTTCATGGTAGCGCCGGACATCCTGTGAAGCTCGGCCCATTGGGACATCTGTTCATTCAGTAGCAGAGGGCGGTTTGATGCGCTGAACTGTGACCAAAAAAGCTTCTCTGTTGGATATCCCTCTTGCGCTTGGTAAAACTACGCCGCATCGGATGAACTCTTCGGCAGGTCCAAAAACATGTCTGGAGAACTCCACACTTGGTTAAGCTGAGCATAATTTGGATCACTGAAATGGCTTACCAGTCGCAATCTCCCCAGCTTGCCGGATCTCCTCACGGACCGCTCTGGATTCGGACCGCGCTTCTTTCGCCTCTCGCAAAGCCTTGTCAAGCTCAGCCGCTTTGGCTTTATTCTCCTCCTCTAGGAATTCACAGTGGCTCATGGCATTTTTCAGTTCGAGCGCCATTGAGGATATTTTCTCCTCATATTGGTGCCGAGCAGCTTGTTCGGCCTTTAACTCGGCTGATGCCTTTTCGGCAGCCGTATTACTAAACCGGGCCTACTCCTTGGCCCGGGCCAGCTCCGCCCGAAGAATCTTAACGGTGGAGGCACCATCTGCAGCCAAGCATATTCCAGTATGCAACTTTTAGCATCATGCTTATATTCCAAATACATATATGTAAGGATTGCTCCGAATACATACCTTTGATAAGCGCGATATCAGCATCTGCCTCATCAATCTTGTGTTGCAAATTCGCAATATCTACAGTCTGGACAGTTTCCGGGGAGGTCATAGCCTGTGTTCCAATTAATGACATTACTTCTTGGGCATATCTTTTGATCCTCTGCTCGCCTCCCTCGGGAAGCCAATCAGAGTCTCAGGGGCTACTATCTATACACAGGTGTATTCTTGAATAAAACACAATCGAACAGATTACGGTACAAACCTCGAAGCCTCTTAGCAGGACCACGAAGGCCTCATTCAATCCGCTTTTCATGGTCCGGACCTTTTAGACCACCGTGCCCATCAAGGTACGATGTTCCTCTGAGACGGACGCCTGTCGCAGCATGTTCGTCAATATATCCAACGCCTCTGGGTCTCCGGAGGCTGCCGTAGGAGTATGGCCTCCCGTTGAAGGAATCTGTTTATTCGTATCCGGCTGTAGACCAGAATGTTCGGGGCCTTTATTGTTGGTCCTCGGACCCTGGGCCACCGAAGTACCACCTTCGGGTTGTGTCTTCATCATCCCTCGCACCGCTTGATCGGGAGAGACCCTCCGCGATGACGCCTCGAAGTCGTCCGCCCTGTTGGGCGAGGAGATTGGTGGAGACATCTCGCTTTCCATCATCTCTAGGAGAAGATCCCTCGAGGAAGAGGATTGTTGAAGAAGACTCCATGCCGAACTGCAAAAAACATATATTCTAGACGTTATAAGAAAGGGGCGGGACGTGTTTAAAGCACCCTTGTTCACTTACGATTTGGCCTGAGGCTTTTCCTTGTCATGGGACTACGCGATGACGTTGTCCTCCGAACCCGAGCCACCCGACGAAGGTATCTTGCCTCGCTTAGGAGCCTTTTCCTCCCAATCTTCAGAGGCGGCCCTTTTCTTCCCATGGGGGGAAGAGATGTTGACTTCCCCTTCATTTTTGTCTTTGGACGATGGAATCTTGATTCCTCCGAACGCGATGTATGGCGCACCTTCGGGATGGGGGCCTTCTTTGGTCCTCTCTGTCTTGCCCTCCTTCACAGGCATCTGGTACGGTGCCGGGGCTAGCATCCTTGTTAATACAGGATCTGCTGAATCCTCGAGAAGAGGGGTCGGACACCTAATCAGCTCCGCTATCTTTATCCAGCCTTGGAAGGAGATAGTTTTCTCAGTAAAGTATTACGGCATATATAAATAGAGGGGGTGTTCAGAAGTCAAGTGCTTACCGGGGTATCCGGACGGTTACAGTCGAGGCATGTGTCCTCAGTAGTGTCCGGCCAACATTTTCGTTTTCCGAAAAACAACTGCCACATCCCTTTGTGTGTAATGCCGAAGAAATGTTGGAGGGTTCGTGGTCCTGCCGTATTGAACTCCCACATACGGAGAGGCCTACACTGGAATGGAAGGATTCGGCGAATCAGCATTACTTGAATCATGCTGACCAGATCGATGTCCCTCTCGAGGAGGGTTCGGATGCGGCGGCTTTGTAGAGTTCACACTTCATCAACTTATCCCCAATCCAGCCCCTTGTTGGCCCATGATGCAAGCTGTGACGGTGGGCCAGGGCAAAACGTGGGTGTAGCTACCCACTTGGTGCTGTGGGGCTCCGTAACGTAAAACCACTCTTGCAGCCATTTATTGGAAGTTTCGGCAAAAGAGCCTTTTGGCCAAGGAGTGTTGGTGAGCAGGTTGACTACAGCACCGGCGCACTCCGCCTGTTCCCCGTCGACTACCTTTGGTTTCACACTGAAGGTCTTGAGCCATAAGCCGAAGTGTGGGGGGATTCGGAGGAAGGCCTTGCACGTAATGATGAATTCCGAGACATGGAGGAAAGACTCCGGGGCTAGATCATGAAAATCTAGTCCATAATAGAACATTAGCCCCCGGACGAAGGGGTGAAGAGCGAGCCCTAGCCCTCGAAGGAAGTGTGAGATGAACACGACCCTCTTGCCAGATCTGGGGGTCGGGATAACCTCCCCTTGAGCAGGAAGCCTGTGGTGGATTTCTGCGGTCAGGTATCTGGCCGCTCGAAGCTTCGCAATATCCTCCTCTGTAACGAAGGAAGCCACCCATCAGCCTTGAGGGCTGGGTCCGGACATAATGGGGAAGCTCGGAGCAATGAAGTCGAAACCTTGGGTGCTAGAACTCGAGGTTGGAGAGGCTGAGGAGAAGTTTGGCGTCCAAAAGGACGGCCCTTGGTTCCTTTATAAAGGCAGCGGGGATTAAACGCCTCCTCCTGAGCCTGAAAACCTGCCTATTCCTAGGGAATCTTTCCAACGGAACGGTTGGGTTACCCGCGCTCGTATTAATGAGAATCCCGCAATAAGGGGACACGATCTCTGCTTCGACAGAACGTGCCAATACCAACTGCGCCACGAAACATGGAATGACGGGACAGGAAATGGTTCGAAAAACCGGGCGAGGGTGATGTCACGTTGTAAAAATGTCACAGCCCTAGAATTGTTTGCAATAGTTGCATAAGAGAGCATCCATGCATCATATCTAATTTCTGAAAGTTGAATTGAGGTTTGTTGAAACCCTCAGAAATCAGTTCAAAAATAACCAACTTTAAAAATCCTCTCAAATGAGTCCAATAAAATGTTCATGTTATTCCATAGAATTATTGGCAAGAGCTAAAATTCAAACCAATATTTTTATGAGCTCAGAAACATTTATTTTGGCCATTTGAATTAATCCAATAATTATTTTCTTTGGATTTATATTTAATATATATATTAAATATAACTTCAATAATTCTGGAAGTTTGTGAGTGGATTTGTATATATTTTAGCAAGCCATATAATAACCTACAGACTTTATGAAAATGATTTAGTGGCTAAAACTAAATCAAAATAGAGAGGAAATAAAATAGAAAACAGAGAAGGAGGGAGTACCTGGGCCTTACCTGGCAGAAGAGGCCCAGCCCACCAGGGGCTGAGTGGTCTTCTTCCTCCTACCAGGAGGACAGGCACGTGCGTGGCGAGCGCGCCGACGACGCCTTGCCACCTCCTGCTTCAGCCGCACGACCCCGGCCCTCCAGACGTGCCACGGACACGCCCAGCGCTCCCTCTCGCTTCCCCTCCTCTCCCTGGACCTCACTCCCCTCTCTGCTCTCTCTCTCTTTCTCGCGACCGAGCGGAGCTCATCGCCGCCGACGTGCACCACCGGGGCCACCGCCTCCCCCTCGCCTCTCCGACATGCCCAAGAGCTCCGCCACCATCGCCGGCGTCTCTCTGTCGACTCACGCGACGCCAAACGCCCCGAAGCGCCGGCCCTGACCTCTTCTTCCTCCTCAGCTCACCGAGATCGCCACCTTCGCCCTGCTCGCTCCGGACCTCCCCCGCGCCCACTAACCTTCCCATCATGCTCGCGGTGAGCTTCTCTTCCTCCTCCTCCGAACCCCGTTGCTCACCGCCTCCTCTAGGCCGTAGTTGCATAGACGCCGAAGCTCACCGGCGTCGTGCCTCATTGCTGCCGCGGCCACAGCTGCTGCCACCCGCGTCCTAGCTTTGCTCCGTGCTCAGCACTCTCCTAGGAGCCGGGCGCGCCCACCCATTTGACCTGCTGTGCCCCCTAGCGCCAAACCGCACCTGACCGTACTCCGGCCGCCGCCGATTTGGTCGTCGCCGTCGATCCTGACCACCGCAGCTCCTACCACCACCTCCAATGGATGTGCCTCACTCCCAGGAACCCGTAGGTGCAACTCACGCATCGAATGGTGCCCTGTAGAGCATTTCCGAGCCGCCCCGCTGTCTCTGTCATTGCCGGCGGCTAAACGCCAGCGACCGCTGACCCGTTGACCGGCGTGGTTGACCCCACTGCCCGGTTTGACCCCCTCCCCCCTCTCTCACTGACTTACGAGCCCCGCCCGACTAATTACTATAGTTAGCACTAATTAACTAGTTAGGTTAGTCACTATAGTCGCTGACCAGTGGGCCCAGGCTAGTTAGTTAGGGCTAACTAACTTATTTAGTTGACTGGGTCACTGTCCAGTGGGTCCCACTGGTCAGGTTTGACCTGGTCGACGCCTTTGACCTGCTGATATCACCCTGACATTAGGCTGACGCAGTATTTACTTTCTAGAATTTTGAAATAAATCAGAAATGATTTTTATTTTCAGAAAATATCCAAAACTTCAAAAAATCATAGAAAATAATCTATAACTCCAATGGAAATAATTTATATATGAAAGATGATCCGAAAAATCCAAAGAATCTGCTTATGGCATTTTCATGCATGTTTGAACAAGTTAACCTCACTAAATAGGACAATTCATGATTATGGAATAAATGGTAATTAGCTTTGGAGTTGGAATTTGCTATAGGTTTGAATTCCACTTCAATGAATATGACTAACTATTGCACTAGGTCAAGTCAGTACTTTAATATGACATATCATTCATATGAATGTGCATTGCATTGATTGTGGTTCCTTTTGTGTTTGTCGGTGGTTGTTCCCTCTTAGTAGGCTATGTTTCCGACGACGTGATCGATGACACCGATGAAGAGCTATATCATCTTCAGAAGTGCCAGGCAAGCAATCCCCCTTGCTCATTCCGATACAATCCCACTCTCTCGCTCCTGCTCTCTTTTACTGCATTAGGACAACAATGACTCATCTGTTACTTGCTGCGGTAGTTGAACCCCTTATCCTCTGCATGACCTGTCATTGCCACAGTAAATAGATGAAACCCACTAGCATGAGTAGGAGTTGTTTGAGCCCTGATGTCCCTACTCATTCATGCTTGTTTGTCATGCCTGCTATTGCATAGAATTGTGTCAGGTCTGATTCATCGGGGATGAATAGGAGGTGTGTGAACATGTCCTACTGTTGAGAGCTAAGTGTGTG
Organism: Triticum aestivum; assembly: GCF_018294505.1. NCBI lineage: Eukaryota > Viridiplantae > Streptophyta > Magnoliopsida > Poales > Poaceae > Triticum > Triticum aestivum. The sequence continues at coordinate 478,819,595 of NC_057797.1, read as the reverse complement.
AACATGATTTGGTAAAGGTATTGATGAGAGGCCATGTAGGAGTACATGGTGGGTTGTTTCATTGAAGTCGTCCTTAGGAACTGAGTTCTGTGTTTGTGATCCATGAAACAGCTACTACCACACATTGGGCCCTGAAATATGACCCCGCTCGACTTACTGACCCCTCTCGTCCTCTGCCCAGGAGTTGCAACTAGTTTCTGGTGTTTATAGGATATGTGTTGGCGGCCGTGCGTAGCGCTGACCCTAGGGGTGGGCTATGATGCGGTAGATACACCGTGGCACGGTGTACCGGGCACCCGTTTGGTTTCTCGGGAACCCTGCACACATCGTTTGGGGGTGTGAGCGAAACTCCAGCCGGATCTCCTCGTGGATGGAACCCGAATAGGTGATAAATCTGGACTAGAGACTTGTGCGGTTAGTCAGGTCGTGGTCTACACCCATGTCAGCTTTTGCTTGAAGTCTGCCGAGCACATGTCGTGTGCAGACGCTAAGTGGTGGAAACATGTGTGACGAAGTACACCCCTGCAGGCTATAAAACTATTTGAATAGCCGCGTCCGCGGTAAAGGACTTCTGGGTTGCCTATAACATTTCATAGACAAGTGAAAGTGGATACTCTAAAACTCGCAAGATAAGTGTGAGTTCTATGGATGGCCTTCTCGTAGGGAGACGGGAGCGGATCCATAGTGGTGTATTGGATGGTGAATATGTGGACTCGTGTGCGCCACCTCAAAAGAGTTGCTTGCAGTTGTAGTTCAGGTTAGCCACTGAGTCAAAGCTGGCTTGCTGCAGTTAAACTCCACCACTCCCTTTATTGATACTGATGCATATGTAGATAGCTCTGATGTAAGTCTTGTTGGGTACATTTGTACTCATGTTTGCCTATTTTATGTTTTGCAGAGAGACGTCAGTCTCGCTACTAGTTCCGTGTGGACTTCGACGTTTAGCTTGATACCTCACCTACGATCTTGTGCCCTCGGCAGGATCTGGTAGATAGTCAGGCTTCTTAGTTTTTTTCATTTGTAGATGTCTGTACTCAGACATGTTAAGCTTCTGCATGTGCTTTGATTTGTATGCTATGATTGTTGGGTCATGAGACCCATGTTTGTAATATCTCGCTCCTTGGAGCCTAATGAATAAATACTTGAGTTGTAGAGTTATGTTGTGATGCCATGTTGTATTTACACATATCGAGCATATTGTGTGTATGATTGAAATGCTTGGTATGTGTGGGATCCGACAATCTAGTTGTTTATCCTTGGCAGCCTCTCTTGTGGGGAAATGTAGTCTAGTGCTTCCATGAGCCATAGTAGTCCGCTACAGCCGGTTCACCGAGTCCTGTTAGCCCAGCACTACTGCTCAGGACACTTGACTGGCCGGCATGTGTTTCACTTTGTTCCTGTGTCTGTCCCTTCGGGGAAATGTCACACGGTGACATCCGGAGTCCTGCCTAGCCTGCTACAGCCCGGGTTCCCGGAGTCCTGTTAGCCTAGTGCTACAGCCGGATTCACACACTGTTGACCGACATGCTCGATGTGACTCATGTATGCCTATCCCCATAGGTTGGTGCCGCTTTGGGTTCACGACTAGCCATGTCGGCCCGGGTTCTCTGTCATATGGATGCTAGCGACACTATCATATACGTGAGCCAAAAGGCGCAAACGGTCCCGCCATGGTAAGGCGACACCCGTGGGAATAACGTGCGTGAGGCCGCAAAGTGATATGAGGTGTTACCGGCTAGATCGATGTGACTTGGAATCGGGGTCCTGACAGCTTTGGTATCAGAGTCTGACTGCCTGTAGGATTACCAAGCCAAGCTGGTCGAAGTTGAGTCTAGAAATGCTTAGTTATGTAAGGGAATTGATTGTGGAAGGGAACGTAAGGCTCTTTTTACTCCTTTACCCTATGCCCTTCTGATCTGAGTCAACCTCTTCTTTTCTACGGGGATTAAGAACTAGGCCTTCTCATCTATCTATCAGGATGATGTGTTACTAATCCGTAGACTTACAGAATTGATAGTTTCAAGCCTCAGTTCAGTTCCTACTACTTCCATATGTCATAGCTGGTCTCAGAACTTTGATACTGTGATGTTGAGAGGTTATGCCACCATTTTGCAGGATGTCTGAAATTATTTTGAGCATTTACAGCCGTTATGCTATCCGAGTCATCCTATGTTTCTAAATAGTCTGATGCACTTGCAAATCTTTCCTCCATGTTCCCGTTGTATTTTTGGGCCAGATTAAGCACACTAATCGGTGTGTTGAGGTACTCCGTTGCCTTGACGTGTATGTTGGAGTTATTATTATGACCGTAGGTGTTTCAGGGAGTCACCTAGTGATCTAGCCATGTTTTGTATCCCCAGTGTGTGATTCTGGCCATTATTCTCGAAAGCATCCCGTGATGCCATGTAGTGGTAGGTATTCTATTCATGGGTTCTTGAACCCGAGATTCACCCTACTTACCTCATGTTGATGGTGTTTGATAGTTCCTTCAGGATATTAGTAACCTTTGCAATAGTCCTCGAGGTCCGTGGTACAACGTTCTTCCAATACCATGAACCAATATGGCAGGAGTTCTCTTGAACCAAAATATCACAATCAGAGTACTCTTGAGGAGTTCTCCATTCTATATTGTGACTCTGCCAGTTCAACATTTCTGCATGGGTTATCCGGAAGAAATAACATGCTAATCCATGCATCCATAACTCAGAAAATTATATGTTCCTTTGAGTTGTCCCTCTTTAGTTGTACTCTGACCCTCGTCCATCAATTGTTGGTCAAGAGTAGTTGTGCATTGGTGTTATCGATGCCTATTATTCATGTGATCCGTCAAGCCATTCTATTCCAGAATGACTAGGAGAAACAAACTCCAGTACCTCATCCATATCTAGGATTGGGTCAAAGTAGTTGTATTCCGCAGATCAAAGTGCCAATCCAGCTTTTGTTCTATTCTACCTTGGAGTGTTGCCTCCTTATGTCAGCATTGTCATGAGAATTGCACCACCTCTTATGAACTCTTGATGCAGTGATATTTCTCTCCATCATTATTCATTCCTCGGTTCCGTGTTGTTGCAACCCGTATACCGACAAGTGAACCATGATGTGTGAAATCAATACTCCTAGCAACTAGTTGCTTGGTAGTAAATGGACAATATTCTCATTCTTAGCGTGTTGGTTATTGAATCATCATTCTAAGATAGATTATGCTACCTAGTCCTTATTTCCAGTGCACTCTTCGATCAATGAGTTAGGATTATTCAATCCCTTGCTTATTTGATCATATCATCTTGCTCTGAAAAGCAAGATTGTTCTTGAGCTTAATAACATATCGGTGGTTCGTGATGTTCCGAATATCTTCTCGGAAGTATTACCAGTTTGTCACCTGACCGATATGTTGAGTTCGTGATCAAGTTGGTTTTCCAATAAACCACTCTTTCTCCAAGAATCTATGTTGGATATCCCTGAGCTAGTTGGTTAAGCCAAACAACAACTTGGAGAGTTGGAAGAAAAGCTTGTCTGAATTAGTTCATTCCAAAGGGATATCCTTGTGTGTGTGTGTGTTGAAGAAAGATGATATCTTCATCGATTGGTCCTCGTGATCAGTTATTGGATCTATTGTCTTGTCCAAACCTTGATTTGAGTATGGGCTATTGTCAAATCAAATCAGAACCAACGATATTCGTAATGTTGTCTTACTCGTGGTTGACCCCTCGAGCATGCACCATTATATCTTTGGGACTGACCAGTGCTATCACCTTGTTCACATAATGGTGGAATTCCAGTGATATGGAAATCCCGATGAGTTGTTGTTGAGCCCATCAGTAGCATCTTATCTCCTCCATGATTCATGTTGAACATTAAGCTAGTGTTGGAAACTTTTGTAAGCATTTCTTCATGCTAGCTCATGAAGCATACGCTTGGATGAAAGAAGTGACTTCCTTTGAATCACGTGCATTTGATGCAAGTTGCCGCCGTGGATTTGAGAAAGTTTGTTTTGCTTCCTCTGGAATCATCCCAAATCAGTCATGCATACGTGCGAAGTATTCTGTGGTTTGGAGACTTGCAACCTTCATTCTATATGTGTCCCTAGCACACCAAGCCACTGATTGAATTGTTCAAGGAGAAGAAGTTCCTTCTTAAGAGCATGCCTTATGCAAGGACTTTGATATCCTCGATGATGGTTCCCCACCTGAACTCGATAGTGTTTTATTATAAGACTACTATGTGGCCATTCTTGTCTTGGACAACGTGTTCACATGTGTGTAGCAGAACCCGCTCATGTTTTGGAGTTTACTATCGTAGTTCAAATCCCGAGAATCTCGCAACATCGTCTCGTCGGTTTGTGTTGCAAACTTTCTTTCCGGACATGTTGTCTGAAATATCCCGTTACCAACCAGATCTGAATCTCAGGCAGATATGATGGTTGGAACTTCTCCAAGATCTATGATGTAGGTCCCGACAAGGTTGATGTTCTGGCCGACGCACCTAGCCGGAGAATCTATCACTATAGTATCTTGATTGGGCAAATTGTCCATCTTCTCCGCGAGGATTTCATGCGGCTTATCCTATAAGTTGTTCCTTAGGGATTCTTGTGCTCCTGGTTTCCTCGATTAAGCTATGACCATTCGAACGGTGGAATCACTCTCGTTGAGTTATTCCCAGTTACCAGAATCATTCCCAGCATTTGCATTTTGTTCCCAGCTTGCACCTTCGTAATTACTATTTAGGATCATCTTCAAAAGTGGTCCTACTATGGGTCCCATCCATCCCCGATGATAAGCAAAATCATCCATTGTGTTGTCTTCAACAAGGTAGTCCACATCATCCATTCTGGTATGGGTATGCCATTCTTTGGAATTCGTTCACACGATCATTTGTGAATGCCTTAGGCTGGTATAAAGAATTTCAATGTTCTTGTATCAAAAGTAATTCTTTTGCCACTTAAGGGAATAGTTCTTCGAGTCACCTTCCCTGAGGTGCCCCATTTTGGAATCATGGCAATTTCCCTCGCTACTTTGAAACCCTCGTCAAATTGTTTCTTCTATCGCTCCTGATGCAAGTTTTGCCTCTCAGCTCCAGAGATGTTTCTATGTCTCATTCTGTGAGTTGATCTTGTGATCATCAAGATGATCCTAAGTTGCTCGAACCTCAAGAAGATCGATTCTTCTAAAATTTGTCCCTTTCTACTCGTTGTCATGTTGGACGTAGTTCTCAAAGCAAGACGCCAAGATCAATATGATGAAATGGATCAATATATTCGAGAAGAGCAGTTGGGTCATGAGGATTGCATTAGATTTGTGTCCCCTCTGTCTTCTCACCTCACGTCTTGAATCTCGGGATGAGATTCTTTTTTAGTGGGGGTGAGTTGTCACAGCCCTAGAATTGTTTGCAATAGTTGCATAAGAGAGCATCCATGCATCATGTTTAATTTCTGAAAGTTGAATTGAGGTTTGTTGAAACCCTCAGAAATCAGTTCAAAAATAACCAACTTTAAAAATCTTCTCAAATGAGTCCAATAAAATGTTCCTGTTATTCCATAGAATTATTGGCAAGAGCTAAATTCAAACCAATATTTTTATGAGCTCAGAAACATTTATTTTGGCCATTTGAATTAATCCAATAATTATTTGCTTTGGATTTATATTTAATATATATATATTAAATATAACTTCAATAATTCTGGAAGTTTGTGAGTGGCTTTGTATATATTTTAGCATGCCATATAATAACCTACAGAATTTATGAAAATGATTTAGTGGCTAAAACTAAATCAAAACAGAGAGGAAATAAAATAGAAAATAGTAATTAAAATAGAAAACAGAGAAGGAGGGAGTACCTGGGCCTTACCTGGCAGAAGAGGCCCAGCCCACTAGGAGCTGAGTGGTCTTCTTCCTCCTGCCAGGAGGACAGGCAGGTGCGTGGCGAGTGCGCCGACGACGCCTTGCCACCTCCTGCTTCAGCCGCATGACCCTGGCCCTCCAGACGTGCCACGGAGACGCCCAGCGCTCCCTCTCGCTTCCCCTCCTCTCCGTGGACCTCACTCCCCTCTCTGCTCTCTATCTCTCTTTCTCGCGACCGAGCGGAGCTCGTCGCCGCCGATGTGCACCACCGCGACCACCGCCTCCCCCTCGCCTCTCCGACATGCCCAGGAGCTCCGCCACCATCGCCGGCGTCTCTCTGTCGACTCACGCGATGCCAAACGCCCCGAAGCACCGGCCCTAACTTCTTCTTCCTCCTCGGGTCACCGAGATCGCCACTGTCGCCCTGCTCGCTCCGGACCTCCCCCGCACCCACTCACCTTCCCATCATGCTCGCGGTGAGCTTCTCTTCCTCCTCCTTAGAACCCCGTTGCTCACCGCCTCCTCTAGGTCATAGTTGCGCGGACGCCGAAGCTCGCTGGCATCGTGCCTCATTGCCGCCGCGGCCACAGCTGCTGCCACCCGCGTCCTAGCTTTGCTCCGTGCTTAGCACTCTCCCAGGAGCCAGGCGCACCCACCCATTTGACATGTTGTGCCCCCTAGCGCCAAACCACACATGTCCGAACTCCGGCCGCCGTCGATTTGGTCGCCGCCGTCGATCCTGACCACCGCAGCTCCTACCACCACCACCAATGGATGCGCCTCACTCCCAGGAACCCGTAGGTGCAACTCGCACATCGAATGGTGCCCTGTAGAGCATTTCCGAGCCACCCCGCCGTCTCTGTCGTAGCCGGCAGCTAAACGCCGGTGACCGCTGACCCATTGACCGGCGTGGGTTGACCCCACTGCCCGGTTTGACCCCCCCCCCCCTCTCTCACTGACTTACGAGCCTCGCCTGACTAATTACTCTAGTTAGCACTAATTAACTAGTTAGGTTAGTCACTACAGTCGCTGACCAGTGGGCCCAGGCTTGTTAGTTAGGGCTAACTAACTTATTTAGTTGACTGGGTCACTGACCAGTGGGTCCCACTGGTCAGGTTTGACCTGGTCGACGCCTTTGACCTGCTGACATCACCCTGACGTCAGGCTGACGTGGTATTTACTTTCTGGAATTTCGAAATAAATCAGAAATGATTTTTTATTTTCAGAAAATATCCAAAACTTAAAAAAATCATAGAAAATAATCTATAACTCCAATGGAAATAATTTATATATGAAAGATGATCAGAAAAATCCAAAGAATCTGTTTATGGCATTTTCATGCATGTTTGAACAAGTTAACCTCACTGAATAGGACAATTCATGATTATGGAATAAATGGTAATTAGCTTTGGAGTTGGAATTTGCTATAGGTTTGAATTCCACTTCAATGAATATGACTAACTGTTGCACTAGGTCAATTCAGTACTTTAATATGACATATCATTCATATGAATGTGCATTGCATTGATTGTGGTTCCTTTTGTGTTTGTCGGTGGTTGTTCCCTCATAGTAGATGATGTTTCCGACGACGTGATCGATGACACCGATGAAGAGCTATATCATCTTCAGAAGTGCCAGGCAAGCAAAACCCCCTTGCTCATTCCGATACAATCCCACTCTCTCACTCCTGCTCTCTTTTGCTGCATTAGGACAACAACGATTCATCTTTTACTTGCTGCGGTAGTTGAACCCCTTATCCTCTGCATGACCTGTCATTGCCACAGTAAATAGATGAAACCCACTAGCATGAGTAGGAGTTGTTTGAGCCCTGATGTGCCTACTCATTCATGCTTGTTTGTCATGCCTGCTATTGCATAGAATTGTGTCAGGTCTGATTCATCGGGGATGAATCGGAGGTGTGTGAACATGTCCTACTATTGAGAGCTAAGTGTGTGAACATGATTTGGTAAAGGTATCGATGAGAGGCCATGTAGGAGTACATGGTGGGTTGTTTCATTGAAACCGTCCTTAGGAACTGAGTTCTGTGTTTGTGATCCATGAAACAGCTACTACCACACATTGGGCCCTGAAATATGACCCCGCTCGACTTACTGACCCCTCTCGTCCTCTGCCCAGGAGTTGCAACTAGTTTCTGGTGTTTATAGGATATGTGTTGGCGGCCGTGCGTAGCGCTGACCCTAGGGGTGGGCTATGATGCAGTAGATACACCGTGGCACAGTGTACCGGGCGCCCGTTTGGTGTCTCGGGAACCCTGCACACATCGTTTGGGGCTGTGAGCGAAACTCCGGACGGATCTCCTCGCGGATGGAACCCGAATAGGTGATAAACCTGGACAAGAGACTTGTGTGGTTAGTCAGGTCATGGTCTACACCCACGCCGGCTTTCGCTTGAAGTCTGCCGAGCACATGTCGTGTGCAGACGCTAAGTGGTGGAAACATGTGTGACGAAGTACACCCCTATAGGGTATAAAACTATTCGAATAGCCGCGTCCGTGGTAAAGGACTTCTGGGTTGCCTATAACAGTTCATAGACAAGTGAAAGTGGATACTCTAAAACTTGCAAGATAAGTGTGAGTGCTATGGATGGCCTTCTCGTAGGGAGACAGGAGCGGATCCATAGTGGTGTATTGGACGGTGAATATGTGGACTCGTGTGCGCCACCTCAAAAGAGTTGCTTGTAGTCGTAGTTCAGGTTAGCCACTGAGTCAAAGCTGGCTAGCTGTAGTTAAACTCCACCACCCCCTTTATTGATACCGATGCATATGTAGATAGCTCTGATGTAAGTCTTGCTGGGTACATTTGTACTCACGTTTGCCTATTTTATGTTTTGCAGAGAGACGTCAGTCTCGCTAGTAGTTACGTGTGGACTTCGACGTTTAGCTTGATACCTCAGCTACGATCTTGTGCCCTCGGCAGGATCTGGTAGATAGTCAGGCTTCTTAGTTTTTTTTCATTTGTAGATGTCTGTACTCAGACATGTTAATTTTCCGCATGTGCTTTGATTTGTATGCTATGATTGTTGGGTCATGAGACCCATGTTTGTAATATCTCGCTCCTCGGAGCCTAATGAATAAATACTTGAGTCGTAGAGTTATGTTGTGATGCCATGTTGTATTTACACATATCGAGCATATTGTGTGTATGATTCAAATGCTTGGTATGTGTGGGATCCGACCATCTCGTTGTTTATCCTTGGCAGCCTCTCTTATGGGGAAATGTAGTCTAGTGCTTCCATGAGCCAAAGTTGTCAGGACCCCGATCCTAAGTCACACCGATCTAGCATGTAACACATCATGTCACTTTGCGGCCTCACGCACGGTATGCCCACGGGTGCCACCTTACCTGGCCCGGGACCGTTTGCGCCTTTTGGCTCACGTATATGATAGTGCTGCTAGCATCCATATGACAAAGGACCCGGGCTGACATGGCTAGTTGTGAACCCAAAGTGGCACTAACTTACAGGGACAGGCATACATGACCCAACAACGAACGTGTCGGTCATCAGCGAGTGAATCCAAGCTGTAGCACTAGACTAGCAGGACTCCCGTGAACCGGGCTGTAGCGGGCTAACAGGACTCCGGAATTCATCGCGTGACATTTCCCCAAGGGGACAGACACAGGAACGAAGAAGGACACATGCCGGCCAGCCTAAGTGTTCCGGAGCAGTAGCAAGCTACCATGGCTCAGTGGAAACACTAGGAGACATTTCCCGGTAAGAGAGGCTACTAAGGATAAACAACTAGATAGTCAGATCCCACACATACCAAGCATTTCAATAACATACACACAATATGCTCGATATGTGCAAATACAACATGGCATCACAACATGACTCTACGACTCAAGTATTTATTCAATAGGCTCCAAGGAGCGAGACATTACAAACATGGGTCTCATGACCCAACAATCAGAGCATACAAGTCAAAGCACATGCGGAAGCTTAACATGTCTGAGTACAGACAACTATAAATGAAAAAGGCCGAGAAGCCTGACTATCTACCAGATCCTGCCGAGGGCACAAGATCGTAGCTGAGGTAACAAGCTAAACGTCGAAGTCCACGCGGTACTACTAGCGAGACTGAAGTCTCTCTACAAAAACATAAATTAAGCAACGTGAGTACAAATGTACCCAGCAAGACTTACATCAGATCTAACTACATATGCATTATTATCAACAAAGGGGGGTGGTGGAGTTTAACTGCAGCAAGCCAGCTTTGACTAGGTGGCTATCCTGAACTACGACTGCAAGTAACTCTTTTGAGGTGGTGCACACGAGTCCACATATTCACCATATCAATACACCACTATGGATCCGCTCTCGTCTCCCTACGAGAACGCCATCCATAGCACTCACGCTTATCTTGTGTATTTTAGAGTATCCACTTTCACTTGTCTATGAACTGTACAGGCAACCCAGAAGTCCTTTTCCGCGGACACGGCTATTCGAATAGATGATGTTAACCCTGCAGGGGTGTACTTCTTCACACACGCTCTCGCCACTTACCACCAAGTACACGTCGTGTATCTCGGCAACCTTCAAGCGGAAGCCTGGCGAGGGAGTCGGCCACGACCTGACTAACCACACAAGTCTCTTGTCCAGGTTTATCGCCTATTTGGGTTCCATCCGCAAGGAGATCCGGCCGGGGTGTCGCTCACGGCCCCAAACGATGTGTGCAGGGTTCCCAAGCACACCATCCGGGTGCCACTTGGTACACCAGGCCACTGTGCCTAGTCTGACCCAAGCCCACCTGTACCGGGTGCCACTTGGTAGACTACTAACAATACCTACAAACACCAGAAACTAGTTGCAACTCTTGGACAGAGATCAAGTTGATTAATAAGTCGAGAGGGGTCGAGTTACCGGAACCCAATGTGTGGTAGTAACTGTTCATGGATCACAAACACAGAACTCAGTTCCTGAGGACGGCTGCAATGAGACAACCCACCATGTACTCCTACATGGCCTCTCACCGCTACCTTTACCAAAGCATGTTCACACACTTAGCTCACACACAATAGGACATGTTCACACACCTCTGATTCATTCCCGATGAATCAGACCTGACTCAACTCTAAGCAGTAGCAGGCATGACAAACAAACATGAATGAGTAGGCACAACAGGGCTCAAACAATTCCTACTCATGCTAGTGGGTTTCATCTATTTACTGTGGCAATGACAGGTCATGCAGAGGATAAAGGGGTTCAGCTACCGCAGCAAGTAACAAATGACTCGTTGTTGTCCTAATGCAGTAAAAGAGAGCAGGGCGAGAGAGTAGGATTGTATCGGAATGAACAAGGGGGTTTTGCTTGCCTGGCACTTCTGAAGATAATATAGCTCTTCATCGGTGTCATCGATCTCATCATCGAAACCACGTCTACGGAGAGGGAACAATTACCGGCAACAGAGAGAAACACAATCAATGCAATGCACATTATGATGCATGATCATGACATGGCAACATGCTGGTGTTTTGAGCTAGTGCAGCTAGCAACAAAGTTAAATGAAGTTGGTTTGAACCCTAAGTTCAAATCCAAACTCCATATGTGAAATTCAAATGCCATTTATATGATTTGTGCTAAACAGCAGTTATAAGTTGTTCTAACATGCATGAAAATGATACAGATGGATAGATTGGATTTTTTTGATCATTTTTCATATATAATTTATTTCATTTCGAGTTACGGTTGAATTTCTATGAATTTTAGAAGTTTTGGACATTTTTCTGAAAATAATAAATCATTTAAGATTTATTTAAATTCCAGAAACAAATACTGCGTCAGCATGACGTATTAGTGACGTCAGAAAGTCAACGGGGCTGGTCCAGGTCAAGCCTGGCCAGTGGGGTCCACACGTCAGTGTCTCAGACGAGTTTGTGTCGCTAACATGTGGGCCCAGTCAACGGCCACGTCAGCGCGGTCAAAGCTGACGCGTGGGGCCACTGCAATTAGATTAAACTTAATCTATTTTAGTTAGCCGGTTAGTTAAGCGGTGGGGCCCGGCTGTCTGTGACACGATGCGGTGGTTAGTGGCTAATTAAGCTAGCCATGTCAGCTGGCCGGAGATTAGCCGGCGACGACCACAGAGCACGGCGGGGGCACGCCGGACTTGCGCTAGGGGCATCGGATTCGCGCGCTGAGGGCACCAGGGCATAGCCCTCGCTCTTGCGCATCCAGAGAGCCAAATGGGAGGGGCTGGGGTGGATCATGCTCGCCGGAGTCGAGCTCGTGGCGGCGGCCGGAGCTACGGGTGGGTGCGGGGTTGGCGCTGCGGCTTGCAAACGAGCCGGCTGTCACGCTAGTTCTGCTCTACGGAACGTTGCGAGTGCAACGGGTGCACGCACGGGACCAAAAGGTCACCGAGGCTTCGTCGGCGACGAGCGCGGGCGGCGGCGGGTTTTGGTCGTTGGCAAGGCGGCAACTACGGCGTGCAAACGAGAGAACGGAGAGGGAGAGAAGGAAGAGGAGCTCACGGGGAGTTGGCCGGTGCAGACGACGGGGCCGGGGAAGCGTCGGAGCGAGCGGGATGGCGAGGCGGATCTCCGGCGGCCGAGGAGGGGGAAAACATCGGGGGCGGCGTTCCGGGGCTCTTCTGGTCACGTGAGACGACGAGGAGGACGAGGGAGGACCGGCGGAGCTCGAGGGCGTGTCGGAGAGGCTTCGGGATGGCTGCGGCCGCGCGAGCGCTGGTTGGCGGCGCCGGGCTCCGTTCGGTCGCGGGAGGGAGAGAGAGTAGAGGAGGATAGGGACAGAGGGAGAAGTGGACGTGGCGCCAGGGAGGTGCGTGGCATCTCCAGGGGGTCGGGGAAGCGAGCAGAGAGGCAGGAGGAGGTGGAAGCAGGAGCTGGAGTTCGGGCGCGCGCGCGCGTCGACACGCCGACGTCCTTCTGGCGCAAGGAGGAGGGTGACTTGCACGGGCCAGGTGGGCCGGCCCAGCCAGGTAAGTGGCCTCCTGGCCTTTCTCTCTTATTTCTATTTAATTCTGTTTTCTATTTTCCGCAGTTTGTTTTGATTTAGTTTTAGACACTAAATCATTTTTATTGCTTCTGATAATTATGGTAGGGACTAGTTGGATTATTCCAAAGCCCTTCATCAAAGATCAGAATTATTGGACATATATTAATTAATTAACAAATATATATCCAATGCAAATAGTTGTTTATTTAATTCAAAGGCCCAAAATAATTAACTCTGAGATACCAAAAATATTGTTTTGAGTTTTACCTCTTTGCAATATTTTCAGAGACTAAGAGGAACATTTTCTTGGACTTCTTTGAGAAGATTTTAATGTTGATCATTTTTTAGAAGGTTTCTGAGGCTTTGAAAATTCATCAATTCAAGTTTTAGAAATTTAAACATGATGCAAGCAAGATGCAAACACTAGGCAGCACCAGAAGCTAGGGATGTGACAACTCACCCCCACTAAGCAAAAATCTCGTCCCGAGATTCAAGCGTAGGGTAAGATGAAGGGGGAATGCAAACTAACACAATCTTCACGATCCAGGTTACACTTCAAATGAATGTTGATTCAATCACCATCTTTGTCTTGTCGTCTTGCTCTGAGAACTCCAGCCAACACGACCACGAGAGGAGAAGGAGACTCTAGAAGGATCGATCTTCTCGAAGATCGAACAACTTAGGATCAACTCGCAGAATGAGGCATAGTAACACTACTCGAGCTGATACACAAAACACACATCTAGAGGGATGGAGTGGAACAAATGACGAGGGTTCACTAGGTAGACATCAATTCCACGCTTAAAAGGGTGGTGAACGGTTGTCAACGTAGCGAGGAGTTGAGTTTCCATGATGCCACAGCGGGACATCCTGGAGGAGGGTGATTCGTAGATTATTACCTTAAGTGGCAAAAAGAATTACCTTTGATTCAGAGGTCATCAAAAATATTTTATACCAACCTAAGGCAATTCTCGAGCGACCATTTGGAGGGGTTCGGTAGAATGGCATACCCGGATTAAAATGGATGATGTGGATTACCTTGTTGAAAACAACACAAGGGATGATTTTAGTAACTAGGGAGAATCTCAACAGAAGAGAGTGGGTCCACTATTTGAAAAGTTATAGCATAACCGAAGAAACTGAGAGCAATCCCAGTTAGTGCCAATGATAACACCTAGCGCTTGAGCATGCTCTCAAGAACTTGAGCATTTCCATATTCATCAAGGTTTTACCAACATCCGTGTCAAGGATCATGGCAACACAACGTACTACCATGATGAACAGCGATGGATGATGTAGATACAAAGGAAGATAACCTTCTCGGATTTCACCTTAGCGAGGCCAAGGAAACAAAATCTGGATGATCGACCGAGAGACATTTAGCACTCCGCTTCTAATGTTCTCCTTGATGTGCTAGCGTAATCCATTAATTAATATGGTTTGATATCTAGAACATCAAGTAAAAGGTCGGACTTCGGGAACACAAAAATCCATAAGGAACAACTAGGGAGTAAATCCTACGAAATCCTTATGGGGAGGTGGCCAACTTCCTTCAATCAAGATACTACAATAATAGGTCTTCCGGCTGGGTGTGTTGGCCACGACATCCACCTTACCGGTTATCGAGGGACCAATATTATAGTTCTTGGGAAATGTTCCAACCATCATATCTGCCTGAGATTCAGATCTGGTTGGTGTCAGGATATTCCAGACTCATCGAGTCTAGGAAGAAAAATGAAAGTTTGCAACACAATTCGACGAGATGACGTTGCGAGATTCTCGGGAAATGAACTACGATAGCAAGCTCCAAAACATGAGCTGGTTCTGCTACACACGTGTGAACACGCTGTTCCAGGCAAACATGATCACATGGTAGTCTTACAATAAAACACTACCGAGTTCTGGTAGGGAACCATCATTGAGGATATCGAAGTTCTTGCATAAGTCATGGATTAGCTCTTATGAAGGAACTCCTTCTCCTTGAACAAATCAATCAGTGGCTTGGGGTGCTACGGAAACATATGGAGTGGAGGTTGCAAGTCTCCAGACCACAGAATACTTCGCACGTGTGCATGACTGACTTGCGATGATTCCAGAGGAAGCAAAACTAACTTTCTCAAATTCATGGCGGCAACTTTCACCAAATGCACGTGTATAAGAGGAAGTCACTCCTTTCATCAAACAAATACTTCATGAGCTAGCATGAAGAAAATGCTTTCAAAAGTTTCCAACACTAACTTATTGTCCAACAAGATCTTGGAGAAGATAAAATGATGTTGATGGGCTCAACAACAAATCATCGAGATTTCCATGAAGATGGAATTCCCTAATTATGTGAACAGGTGATAGCATTGGTCAGACCCATAAGATATAATGGTGTATGCTCGAGGAGTCAACCACGAGTAAGACAACATTACGAACATCGTTGGTTCTGATTTGATTTGAGAATAGCCCACACTCAAATCAAAGTTTTAACAAGATAATAGGTCCAACAACTGATCACAGGGACCAATCGATGAAGACATCATCTTTCTTCAACATACATACAAGATATCCCTTAATATGAACTAAGTCGGAGAAGCCTTTATCTTCCAGCTCTCCAAGTTGTTGTTTAGCTTAACCAACTAGCTCAGGGGTATCCAACACGGATTCTTGGAGAAATGGTGGTTTACAGGAATAAACCAACTTGATCACGTGATCAACATAGCGGTCAGGCGACAACCTGGTGATACTTCCGAGAAGAAATTCGGAATATCATGAACCACCGGTATGTTACTAAGCTCGAGAACAATCTTGCTTTTCAGGGCAAGACGATATGATCAAAAGAGCGAGGGATTGCCAAAATCCTAACTCATTGATCGAAGGGTGCACCAGGAAATAAGGACTAGGTAGCACAATCAGTCTTAGAATGATGATTCAAGAACCAACACACTAAGAATGAAATTATTGTCCATTAACTACCAAACAACAGAGTTGCTAGGAGTATAGATTTCACACATCACGATTCACTTGTCGGAGTTCCGGTTATAATAACACGGGAACCAAGGAATGAATATCGATGGCGAGAAGTATCACTGTATCAAGAGTTCATCGGATGGTGTGCAATTCCCATGATAACCTTAATATAAAGATGGTGATACTCCAAGGTAGAACAGAACAAAAGCTGGATTAGTATTTGATCTACGGAACACAACTGCTTTGACCCAATCCTGGATATGGATGAGGTACCGGAGTTTGTTTCTCCTAGTCATTCTGAACTAGAACGGCTTGACGGACCACAAGAATAATGAGCATCGGTGAACACGAATGCACGACATCAACTTGACTATCAACTGATAGACAAGGATCAAAATACAACTACAGAGGGACAACTCAAAAGAACATATGATTTCCTGAGTTGTGGATGCATGGATTAGCATGTCGAACGAGTTCGACATATTTCTCCCGGACAATCCATGCGGAAAGGTAGAACTGGCAGAGTCACAGCATAGAATCGAGAACTCATCAAGAGCTCTGGTTGTGATCTTTTGGTTCAAAGAACTTCTGCCATAAACGGTTCATAGTATTTGGAAGAAGGAAATACCATGGACCTTGAGGACTATCGCAAAGGATACTAGTATCCTAAAGGGACTAGCAAACACTATCAACATGAAGTAAGTAGGGTGAATCTCGGGTTCAAAACCCAGAAGTGAAATGCCTACTAACTAAGTGGCATCACGGGATGCTTACGAGAATGATGGCCAGAATCATCACGCTGGGACACAAATCATGGCTAGATTACTAGGTGATACTCTAGACATCTAGGGTCATAATCATAGCTCCAACATATACGTTGAGGCAATAGAGTACATCAACTCACCGTTTAGTGTGGTTAACCTGGCCAGGAAAGACATCGAAACTGAGGGAAGGATTTTGCAATTGCATCAGATTATTTAGAAACCTGGGATGACTCGGACAGCATAACGGCTGTAAAAGCTCAAAAGATCGGAGACATGCTAGAAAAAATGGTGGCATAGCCACTTAGAAGCACAATATAAAGGTTTCGAGATCAAGAATTATCATACGGAAGTAGTAGGAACTGAACCGAGGCTTAAATCCAACAATCCTATAAGTCTACAGATTGGTAACACGTGATCCTGATAGATAGACGAGAAGCCTAGTTCATAACCCCGTAGGAAGATAAGATGACTCAGATCAGAAGGGCATAAGGTAAAGGAGTAAAAAGAGCCTTACGTTCCATCCCACAATCAATTCCCTTATACAACTAAAGAATTTCTAGACTCAACTTCGACCAGTTTGGCTTGGTAATCCTACAGGCAGTCAAGCTCTGATACCAAAGCTGTCAGGACCCCGATCCTAAGTCACATCGATCTAGCATGTAACACCTCATATCACTTTGCGGCCTCACGCACGGTATTCCCACGGGTGTCACCTTACCTTGCCCGGGACCGTTTGCGCCTTTTGGCACACGTATATGATAGTGTCGCTAGCATCCATATGATAAGGAGCCCGGGCTGACATGGCTAGTCGTAAACCCAAAGTGGCACAAACTTACAGGGACAGGCATCCATGACCCAACATCGAACGTGTCGGTCATCAGCGAGTGAATCCAGGCTGTAGCACTGGGCTAGCAGGACTCCGGTGAACCGGGCTGTAGCGGGCTAACAGGACTCCGGTATTCATCGCGTGACATTTCCCCGAAGGGACAGACACAGGAACGAAGAAGGACACATGCCGGCCAGCCTAAGTGTTCCGGAGCAGTAGCAAGCTACCATGGCTCAGTGGAAACACTAGGAGACATTTCCCGGTAAGAGAGGCTACTAAGGATAAACAACTAGATAGTCAGATCCCACACATACCAAGCATTTCAATAACATACACACAATATGCTCGATATGTGCAAATACAACATGGCATCACAACATGACTCTACGACTCAAGTATTTATTCAATAGGCTCCGAGGAGCGAGATATTACAAACATGGGTCTCATGACCCAACATCAGAGCATACAAGTCAAAGCACATGCGGAAGCTTAACATGTCTGAGTACAGACATCTATAAATGAAAAAGGCTGAGAAGCCTGACTATCTACCAGATCCTGCCGAGGGCACAAGATCGTAGCTGAGGTAACAAGCTAAACGTCGAAGTCCACGCGGTACTACTAGCGAGACTGAAGTCTCTCTGCAAAAACATAAATTAAGCAACGTGAGTACAAATGTACCCAGCAAGACTTACATCAGATCTAACTACATATGCATCATTATCAACAAAGGGGGGTGGTGGAGTTTAACTGCAGCAAGCCAGCTTTGACTAGGTGGCTATCCTGAACTACGACTGCAAGTAACTCTTTTGAGGTGGCGCACACGAGTCCACATATTCACCATATCAATACACCACTATGGATCCGCTCTCGTCTCCCTACGAGAACGCCATCCATAGCACTCACGCTTATCTTGTGTATTTTAGAGTATCCACTTTCACTTGTCTATGAACTGTACAGGCAACCCAGAAGTCCTTTTCCGCGGACACGGCTATTCGAATAGATGATGTTAACCCTGCAGGGGTGTACTTCTTCACACACGCTCTCGCCACTTACCACCATGTACACGTCATGTATCTCGGCAACCTTCAAGCGGAAGCCTGGCGAGGGAGTCGGCCACGACCTGACTAACCACACAAGTCTCTTGTCCAGGTTTATCGCCTATTCGGGTTCCATCCGCAAGGAGATCCGGCCGGGGTGTCGCTCACGGCCCCAAATGATGTGTGCAGGGTTCCCAAGCCCACCATCCGGGTGCCACTTTGTACACCAGGCCACTGTGCCTAGTCTGACCCAAGCCCACCTGTACCGGGTGCCACTTGGTAGACTACTAACACTACCTACAAACACCAGAAATTAGTTGCAACTCCTGGACAGAGATCAAGTTGATTAATAAGTCGAGAGGGGTCGAGTTACCGGAACCCAATGTGTGGTAGTAACTGTTCATGGATCACAAACACAGAACTCAGTTCCTGAGGACGGCTGCAATGAGACAACCCACCATGTACTCCTACATGGCCTCTCACCGCTACCTTTACCAAAGCATGTTCACACACTTAGCTCACACACAATAGGACATGTTCACACACCTCTGATTCATTCCCGATGAATCAAACCTGACTCAACTCTAAGAAGTAGCAGGCATGACAAACAAACATGAATGAGTAGGCACAACAGGGCTCAAACAACTCCTACTCATGCTAGTGGGTTTCATCTATTTACTGTGGCAATGACAGGTCATGCAGAGGATAAAGGGGTTCAGCTACCGCAGCAAGTAACAAATGACTCGTTGTTGTCCTAATGCAGTAAAAGAGAGCAGGGCGAGAGAGTAGGATTGTATCGGAATGAACAAGGGGGTTTTGCTTGCCTGGCACTTCTGAAGATAATATAGCTCTTCATCGGTGTCATCGATCTCATCATCGAAACCACGTCTACGGAGAGGGAACAATTACCGGCAACAGAGAGAAACACAATCAATGCAATGCACATTATGATGCATGATCATGACATGGCAACATGCTGGTGTTTTGAGCTAGTGCAGCTAGCAACAAAGTTAAATGAAGTTGGTTTGAACCCTAAGTTCAAATCCAAACTCCATATGTGAAATTCAAATGCCATTTATATGATTTGTGCTAAACAGCAGTTATAAGTTGTTCTAACATGCATGAAAATGATACAGATGGATAGATTGGATTTTTCTGATCATTTTTCATATATAATTTATTTCATTTCGAGTTACGGTTGAATTTCTATGAATTTTAGAAGTTTTGGACATTTTTCTGAAAATAATAAATCATTTAAGATTTATTTAAATTCCAGAAACAAATACTGCGTCAGCATGACGTATTAGTGACGTCAGAAAGTCAATGGGGCTGGTCCAGGTCAAGCCTGGCCAGTGGGGTCCACACGTCAGTGTCTCAGACGAGTTTGTGTCGCTAACATGTGGGCCCAGTCAACGGCCACGTCAGCGCGGTCAAAGCTGACGCGTGGGGCCACTGCAATTAGATTAAACTTAATCTATTTTAGTTAGCCGGTTAGTTAAGCGGTGGGGCCCGGCTGTCTGTGACACGATGCGGTGGTTAGTGGCTAATTAAGCTAGCCATGTCAGCTGGCCGGAGATTAGCCGGCGACGACCACAGAGCACGGCGGGGGCACGCCGGACTTGCGCTAGGGGCATCGGATTCGCGCGCTGAGGGCACCAGGGCATAGCCCTCGCTCTTGCGCATCCAGAGAGCCAAATGGGAGGGGCTGGGGTGGATCATGCTCGCCGGAGTCGAGCTCGTGGCGGCGGCCGGAGCTACGGGTGGGTGCGGGGTTGGCGCTGCGGCTTGCAAACGAGCCGGCTGTCACGCTAGTTCTGCTCTACGGAACGTTGCGAGTGCAACGGGTGCACGCACGGGACCAAAAGGTCACCGAGGCTTCGTCGGCGACGAGCGCGGGCGGCGGCGGGTTTTGGTCGTTGGCAAGGCGGCAACTACGGCGTGCAAACGAGAGAACGGAGAGGGAGAGAAGGAAGAGGAGCTCACGGGGAGTTGGCCGGTGCAGACGACGGGGCCGGGGAAGCGTCGGAGCGAGCGGGATGGCGAGGCGGATCTCCGGCGGCCGAGGAGGGGGAAAACATCGGGGGCGGCGTTCCGGGGCTCTTCTGGTCACGTGAGACGACGAGGAGGACGAGGGAGGACCGGCGGAGCTCGAGGGCGTGTCGGAGAGGCTTCGGGATGGCTGCGGCCGCGCGAGCGCTGGTTGGCGGCGCCGGGCTCCGTTCGGTCGCGGGAGGGAGAGAGAGTAGAGGAGGATAGGGACAGAGGGAGAAGTGGACATGGCGCCAGGGAGGTGCGTGGCATCTCCAGGGGGTCGGGGAAGCGAGCAGAGAGGCAGGAGGAGGTGGAAGCAGGAGCTGGAGTTCGGGCGCGCGCGCGCGTCGACACGCCGACGTCCTTCTGGCGCAAGGAGGAGGGTGACTTGCACGGGCCAGGTGGGCCGGCCCAGCCAGGTAAGTGGCCTCCTGGCCTTTCTCTCTTATTTCTATTTAATTCTGTTTTCTATTTTCCGCAGTTTGTTTTGATTTAGTTTTAGACACTAAATCATTTTTATTGCTTCTGATAATTATGGTAGGGACTAGTTGGATTATTCCAAAGCCCTTCATCAAAGATCAGAATTATTGGACATATATTAATTAATTAACAAATATATATCCAATGCAAATAGTTTTTTATTTAATTCAAAGGCCCAAAATAATTAACTCTGAGATACCAAAAATATTGTTTTGAGTTTTACCTCTTTGCAATATTTTCAGAGACTAAGAGGAACATTTTCTTGGACTTCTTTGAGAAGATTTTAATGTTGATCATTTTTTAGAAGGTTTCTGAGGCTTTGAAAATTCATCAATTCAAGTTTTAGAAATTTAAACATGATGCAAGCAAGATGCAAACACTAGGCAGCACCAGAAGCTAGGGATGTGACAACTCACCCCCACTAAGCAAAAATCTCGTCCCGAGATTCAAGCGTAGGGTAAGATGAAGGGGGAATGCAAACTAACACAATCTTCACGATCCAGGTTACACTTCAAATGAATGTTGATTCAATCACCATCTTTGTCTTGTCGTCTTGCTCTGAGAACTCCAGCCAACACGACCACGAGAGGAGAAGGAGACTCTAGAAGGATCGATCTTCTCGAAGATCGAACAACTTAGGATCAACTCGCAGAATGAGGCATAGTAACACTACTCGAGCTGATACACAAAACACACATCTAGAGGGATGGAGTGGAACAAATGACGAGGGTTCACTAGGTAGACATCAATTCCACGCTTAAAAGGGTGGTGAACGGTTGTCAACGTAGCGAGGAGTTGAGTTTCCATGATGCCACAGCGGGACATCCTGGAGGAGGGTGATTCGTAGATTATTACCTTAAGTGGCAAAAAGAATTACCTTTGATTCAGAGGTCATCAAAAATATTTTATACCAACCTAAGGCAATTCTCGAGCGACCATTTGGAGGGGTTCGGTAGAATGGCATACCCGGATTAAAATGGATGATGTGGATTACCTTGTTGAAAACAACACAAGGGATGATTTTAGTAACTAGGGAGAAGCTCAACAGAAGAGAGTGGGTCCACTATTTGAAAAGTTATAGCATAACCGAAGAAACTGAGAGCAATCCCAGTTAGTGCCAATGATAACACCTAGCGCTTGAGCATGCTCTCAAGAACTTGAGCATTTCCATATTCATCAAGGTTTTACCAACATCCGTGTCAAGGATCATGGCAACACAACGTACTACCATGATGAACAGCGATGGATGATGTAGATACAAAGGAAGATAACCTTCTCGGATTTCACCTTAGCGAGGCCAAAAGATCGAAATCCGGATGATCGACCGAGAGACATTTAGCACTCCGCTTCTAATGTTCTCCTTGATGTGCTAGCGCAACCCATTTATTAAAATGGTTGATATCTAGAACATCAAGTAAAAGGTCAGACTTCGGGAAGACAAAAATCATAAGGCACAACTAGGGAGTAAATCCTACGAAGTCCTTATGGGAAGGTGGCCAACTTCTTCAATCAAGATACTACAATAATAGGTCTTCCGGTTGGGTGTGTTGGCCATGACATCCACTTTACCGGTTATCGAGGGACCAGTATTATAGTTCTTGGGAAATGTTCCAACCATCATATCTCCCTGAGATTCAGATCTGGTTGGTGTCAGGATATTCCAGACTCATCGAGTCTAGGAAGAAAAATGAAAGTTTGCAACACAATTCGACGAGATGACGTTGCGAGATTCTCGGGAAATGAACTACGATAGAAAGCTCTAAAACATGAGCTGGTTCTGCTACACACGTGTGAACACGATGTCCTAGACAAGCATGACCACGTGGTAGTCTTACAATAAAACACTACCGAGTTCTGCTTGGGAACCATCACCGTGGATAACGAAGTCCTTGCATAAGTCATATGATTAGCTCTTATGAAGGAACTTCTTCTCCTTGAACAAATCAATCAGTGGCTTGGTGTTCTCGGGACACATATGGAATGAAGGTTGCAAGTCTCCAGACCACAGAATACTTCACACGTGTGCATGACTGACTTGCGATGATTCCAGAGGAAGCAAAACTAACTTTCTCAAATTCATGGCGGCAACTTTCACCAAATGCACGTGTATAAGAGGAAGTCACTCCTTTCATCAAACAAATACTTCATGAGCTAGCATGAAGAAAATGCTTTCAAAAGTTTCCAACACTAACTTATTGTCCAACAAGATCTTGGAGAAGATAAAATGATGTTGATGGGATCAACAACAAATCATCCAGAAACAAATACTGCGTCAGCATGACGTATTAGTGATGTCAGAAAGTCAACGGGGCTGGTCCAGGTCAAGCCTGGCCAGTGGGGTCCACACGTCAGTGTCTCAGACGAGTTTGTGTCGCTGACATGTGGGCCTAGTCAACGGCCACGTCAGCGCGGTCAAAGCTGACGCGTGGGGCCACTGCAATTAGATTAAACTTAATCTATTTTAGTTAGCCGGTTAGTTAAGCGGTGGGGCCCGGCTGTCTGTGACACGATGCGGTGGTTAGTGGCTAATTAAGCCAGCCACGTCAGCTGGCCGGAGATTAGCCGACGACGACCACAGAGCACGGCGGGGGCACGCCGGACTTGCGCTAGGGGCATCGGATTCGCGTGCTGAGGGCACCAGGGCATAGCCCTCGCTCTTGCGCATCCAGAGAGCCAAATGGGAGGGGCTGGGGTGGATCATGCTCGCCGGAGTCGAGCTCGTGGCGGCGGCCGGAGCTACGGGTGGGTGCTGGGTTGGCGCTGCGGCTTGCAAACGAGCCGGCTGTCACGCTAGTTCTGCTCTACGGAACGTTGCGAGCGCAACGGGCGCACGCACGGGACCAAAAGGTCACCGAGGCTTCGCCGGCAATGAGCGCGGGCGGCGGCAGGTTTCGGTCGTTGGCAAGGCGGCAACTACGGCGTGCAAACGAGAGAACGGAGAGGGGGAGAAGGAAGAGGAGCTCACGGGGAGTTGGCCGGTGCAGACGACGGGGCCGGGGAAGCGTCGGAGCGAGCGGGACGGCGAGGCGGATCTCCGGCGGCCGAGGAGGGGGAAAACATCGGGGGCGGCGTTCCGGGGCTCTTCTGGTCGCGTGAGACGACGAGGAGGACGAGGGAGGACCGGCGGAGCTCGAGGGCGTGTCGGAGAGGCTTCGGGATGGCTGCGGCCGCGCGAGCGCTGGTCGGCGGCGACGGGCTCCGTTCGGTCGCGGGAGGGAGAGAGAGCAGAGGGGGATAGGGACGGAGGGAGAAGTGGACGTGGTGCCAGGGAGGTGCGTGGCATCTCCAGGGGGTCGGGGAAGCGAGCAGAGAGGCAGGAGGAGGTGGAAGCAGGAGGTGGAGTTCAGGCGCGCGTGCGTCGACACGCCGATGTCCTTCTGGCGCAAGGAGGAGGGTGACTGGCACGGGCCAGGTGGGCCGGCCCAGCCAGGTAAGTGGCCTCCTGGCCTTTCTCTCTTATTTCTATTTAATTCTGTTTTCTATTTTCCGCAGTTTGTTTTGATTTAGTTTTAGACACTAAATCATTTTTATTGCTTCTGATAATTATGGTAGGGACTAGTTGGATTATTCCAAAGCCCTTCATCAAAGATCAGAATTATTGGACATATATTAATTAATTAACAAATATATATCCAATGCAAATAGTTGTTTATTTAATTCAAAGGCCCAAAATAATTAACTCTGAGATACCAAAAATATTGTTTTGAGTTTTACCTCTTCGCAATATTTTCAGAGACTAAGAGGAACATTTTCTTGGACTTCTTTGAGAAGATTTTAATGTTGATCATTTTTTTAGAAGGTTTCTGAGGCTTTGAAAATTCATCAATTCAAGTTTCAGAAATTTAAACATGATGCAAGCAAGATGCAAACACTAGGCAGCACCAGAAGCTAGGGATGTGACAAAAGTAGTCCGCTACAGCCCAGTACACCGGAGTCCTGCTAGCCCAGCACTACTGCTCAGGACACTTGACTGGCCGGCATGTGTTTCACTTCGTTCATGTGTCTGTACCTTCGGGGAAATGTCACGCGGTGACATCCGGAGCCCTGCCTAGCCTGCTACAGCCCGGGTTCCCAGAGTCCTGTTAGCCCAGTGCTACAGCCGGATTCACACGCTGCTGACCGACATGCTCGATGTGACTCATGTATGCACGTCCCCATAGGTTGGTGCCGCTTTGGGTTCACGACTAGCCATGTCGGCCCGGGTTCTCTGTCATATGGATGCTAGCAACACTATCATATACGTGAGCCAAAAGGCACAAACGGTCCCGGCCATGGTAAGGCGACACCCGTGGGAATACCGTGCGTGAGGCCACAAAGTGATATGAGGTGTTACCGGCTAGATCGATGTTACTTGGGATCGGGGTCCTGACAAAAAAGTTGTCAGCAGATTGGATTCCTGGAATATTATATTCTCTCTGCGGTTGTGTGTGGTGTGTGAGTTACAGGTCCGGACACGTCGATACATTCGAAGACTATTTTGGAGTTCGGAAGAAGGAACCCTCCTTGCAATGCCGAAGATAGGCCTACGCGACAGATACCTTGTCATTGAAGCCGGGTTCAGGGGCTACTGAGGGAGTCCTGGACTAAGGGGTCCTCGGGCGTCCGGCCTGTTAGCCATGGGCCAGACTGATGGGCTGCGAAGATACGAAGACCGAAGACTACACCCATGTCTGGATGGGACTCTCCTTGGCATGGAAGGCAAGCTTGGCGGCTAAATATGTAGATTCCTTTCTTTGTAACCGACCTTGTGTAACCCTAGATCCTCCCGGTGTCTATATAAACCGGACGACTTAGTCCGGAGGGAGACACATTATCATAGCCATACGAGCTAGACCTCTAGGGTTTAGCTATTACGATCTCGTGGTAGATCAACTCTTGTAATACTCATATTCATCAAGATCAATCAAGCAGGACGTAGGGTATTACCTCCATAAAGAGGGCCTGAACCTGGGTAAAACATTGTGTCCCCTGTCTCCTGTTACCATCGACCTTAGACGCACAGTTCGGGACCCTCCTACCCAAGATTCGCCGGTTTTGACACCGCCAATGTATGAATGCGATGCACCAGTGTCAAAAAGAACAATAGCAGTAAATGACTTAATCAAAAACTTACCAATCACTGCATCAGGCTTCTCTTCGACTTCCTCCACGTTAATGTGGTTCACCTGTCCTCTGGTGAATGGGTTGGGCTTCTTCCCAGAACTTCCATTTCCATTACCATTCTTCAACTCAGAACAATCATTGGTGTAGTGTTCAGTCTTCCCACACTTGTAACAGGTGACATGACTTAGGTCCTTCTTGGCGGGTGTTGCTGGGTTGGAATGGTTCTGATTGTTGTTCCCTCTGTTCCCATTTCCATTCTTAGGGCCACTATGGTTATGTGAACTTCCTCCATTGTGAGTATGGCCTCCATGGTTATGATGGGTATGTCCTCCTGAGTTTGGGGTAAAAGGAGGCTTCTGCTGAGCTCCAGAGTGGTACTTCCCCTGTCCATACTTCCTTTTGCGGCTCTCTATTTGCTTCTACTTGCCTTCAATCATAAGATCCTTGTCTACCAATTCCTAGTAGTTAGGGAATGTCGCCACCATCAACTGCATACTCAACTCATCGTTCAGCCCTTCCATAAACTTCTCCTGCTTCGCGGCATCTGTGGCCACATCATCTGGGGCATAACGGGCTAACTTGCTGAACTCATCCACGTACTGCCCCACAGTATGATTTCCCTGGCATAAGTTGTGAAACTCACGCTTCTTCATACTCATAGCTCCAATTGAGACATGTGCAGTGCGGTATGCTTGCTGAAATTGATCCCAAGTGACATTGGCTACGGGGAAAATGGCAGTGTAGTTCTCCCACCATGAGGTTGCGGGTCCATCCAGTTGGTGTGCGGCAAAGTGCACCTTCTCAGCATCTGTGCAACCTGCGGTGGTCAGCTCCCTTCCAATCCCGCAGAGCCAGTCATCAGCAACAATCGTCTTGGTGCTACTAGAGAACACCGGCGGATTCAATCTTAGGAAACAGGCTAAATTGTCAACTGGAGGTGGTGGCGGTGGGTTGTTGTTGTTGTTGTTGTTGCCTTGGTTTTAGACTAGCAACTGCATCAAGGCATTCTGCTGTTAGATCAACTGAGAGAGCACCGGTGGGAAGACAAATCCGGGGTCACTTCTCGGAGGCATCTAATAGGTTTAGAGGGGTGAGAACAGAATAGAGTGAGGTCTAAAGAGAAATCACTGCCCATATGCACATGCGACAAACACATTCATTTCACACCACTCAATTCAAACAAGATCATACAATAGATCTAAACTACCGTTACAAAAGCTCAGACTATTTCTTTATACATGGGAGAATACTAATGATAATATGATGGTCGTCTAGAAATTTTGATCGGTGGAAGACTCCATGATATCTGCTCCAGCTTCGTCTTCATAATCATCATCACTGTCGGCGTCGGAGTCGGTGTCGTCAATTATGATGTAGTCTTTAGGATGGTTGTCCTCCTCGGGTTCGGGATCTCCCATGAATATCCCTAGCTTCTTCTTCAGGTCTTCATTCTTCTCCAGTTGTACTGCAATTTCTTGTTCATATCCATCGCGTGTAGACTTGAGTTCTGCTTCAAGCTCCACGTTCCGGGTCATCACCTTATTCATGTCTATCATGCTGGCGCACATCTGGTTCTCCTGACGATGAATGCGCTGATTTAACTCATGGTGTAGGCTGCAATGGATTTATCCCTCCTGGTGCAAATCATCTCCCATTGCTCATCTCGGCGTCCACATATCTGGTAGATGGTGTCCTTAAGCTCCTTATTGTATACCTCGCCGATGCATCCGATGGTGATGTGGGCGGCCATGCTCTTTCCTAGACTCCAGGTTGGTGCATCAAAGGAGAACTCTATGGGCTCAGTAACTAGTGTAAACGTCCGTCCTGGAACATGAACTCAAATCATCCAGCGCTCATCTTCTGGTAAAGTGGTGGTGTAGGTCCCGGTGAAACTTGGTATTCTGATGCTCAGGTACCTAGTGACTTCCTTCAAGTGTCGTCCGAAAGGGGTGTCGTCATTCGGTTGAGTGAACTTGTTCCTTGGGTCTGCCATCTATAGAGTAGAAAATGGAGAAGAGTCATAAATGAGTAGAGAAGAGTATCATGTGGCTTGTCCTAGTGGTCGCGTCCTACAGTCAACATGTGCTCTAATACCATCTTGTAGCTATCCGACCTCAGATGGTCAAGTCTCTGTGCTTAAGTGTCATCCCTGGATCAGTATTGCTGACACACACAGTACTCGAGGATTTATAACAGAGTTCAATCACACACTTATTACATCGAATGTCTCAAAAGAGAACTTATTACAATAATATGGCTGGAGGTCATCTAAATAAGATAACAACGGAAGCTTCGAAGGTAGAAGAGTCCATCCAACTACACGGCAAAACTGAGTGCATGACAATGACCTAGCGCACCTTACTCTTCGTCTGAAAATTCTGCAACATAATACGTTGCAGCCTGTGTAGGTCAGTACATGGAATATGCTGGCAAGATAACACTATAGAGCAATGAGCAAATAACAGCTATCACTACATGCATATATGGCTGGTGGAGGCTCTATGGTTATCATTTGCATAAAGCTAATTTTTCCCTACAACAAAGGAGTATATTTTATTTATCTACCAAGTTTGTTGAAAACATTGAGAAGGTAACCCCAACTCAATCCCAATTAAAAGTTATCAACCCAACAAATTAATTAAGTAAAGTGATGAGATCAACATAATAATTAAAGTACCAGATACTCAAAATGTCCATAACCGGGGACACGGCTAATCTTGATTAGTTTGTACACTCTGCAGAGGTTTGCGCACTTTTCCCCACAAGACTCGATCTCCTCCGTTGAATTTCTCGCACTGCAGGATGTTTGAGAAACGGATGACTGAGACACAGTCTTTCCTAAGAGGTCCCCTTAACCTATAGATAGGTCGGTACACCTACATTCCCCTACATCTGCTAGCCCATCATGGCAAGGATTCCCACAACTTACTCAACTATGCCAGAGCCCATAATGGCTTGTGGCTGCACATGGAAGTTTCTAGCATGAACAATTTTATGATCCCCTTTGAGCCTGGGTGGCGAACCATAGGAAAATCACACGGATACCCCGGGATCTCCTTGGACAGCACTGGATTCCCCAGGTGCCCACAAACCAATCCACCTAGATGTGTATTAAAATAGCCACCTTAAGTTAAACCTTAGTTAACAATAACTCTCACAACTTTCATGAATTCTCTCAAAACCAAACCACGTCTACAAGCATAGCATAGCAGTGTAAGCATAACGTAGTAACACCCATGGTTTGAAATAAAAGGCAATAGGTTCCTACCTCATCTACTACTTCCCAAATACCCACATGTTATCAATCCTACTCATGCAATGTTTTAGGGTTGAGACTAATGCATAAAAACTGGGTAGTAAAGGGATATGATCAAAGTGTTACTTGCCTTGCTGACGATCGGAAAACCCTAGTGATTCGTAGTAGCAAGCCTCGCACTCCGGAAACTCTATCGTGAACAAACAATAGCATACATAAGAACTCAAGCATTCATCGTTTTTTGCTTCATCCGTCTTCTGGAATGCCGACTGTTGGGAGTCAGACGTGACCAGGCGGGCTGCCTGGTGGTTTTCAAAATGTCTTGGCGTGAGCTTGGTGGTGCGCCGGCATGGCGCCAATCTTGCCGCCTGCTTGTTGCTCGCCATGTGTCGCCAGCCGGCCAGGCCGCCTGCCAGCCCACGCGCGTGATGGGACATTGTAGCAGGCCATGGCCCACCACTACTGGGCCTCGGCACACTCGCAGATCCGCTGTGGCCGAGGCGAACGGTTGGAATTCTGGGGCATAATTACTCCATGTTGTTACGGCGTGGTTAATGCGGGATCGTGGGGTCGTGGGCACAGTTAATCCCACGATCCCCATGCACCGTCCCTCGGCTTCGCAGCCCAGGGCTATAAGTAGGGGGAGAGGGAGTGGCTCTGGCTTGCGCGCCCTCCTCTCCCTTTGCTCGCTTCTCCTCTTCTTCCTCTCTGTCGCCGCCACACTCCCGTGCTATGCCGAAGTGCTACTGCGGCCCGCCGTCACCAACTCCAGCCCCTCCGCCGCGCCATTGCTCTGCCAGCCTCGAGCTCCCATGGCACAAGAGCGGGCCGGCGACTGGGACGACTGCAACAACATCCAGGACCACATCTCTTTCCTTCGCAACATGCGCCAGTTGCCTAGCGAGGGCTACATGCGGACGCGCGTGCCGCCAGCGAAGGAGATCTCGCCAGCGTCGGAGGAAGGCGAGCGCGTCGTCTTCCGCCCGCATTTCCTCCGGGGGCTTCGGCATGCCGGCGAGCAGCTTTCTCCGCTCTTTCCTTCAGTTCTATAACCTCCAGCCGCACCACCTCACACCGAACATGGTGGTGCTGCTGTCGGCCTTCGTCATGCTGTGCGAGGGCTACCTCGGCGTCCTCCCCACCCTCGAGCTTTGGGGAGAGTTCTTCTACACCAAGCTTGGCGTCTCTTCCAAGGACGAGCCGGCTTAGTGCAGCGCTTTTGTCGCGATGCGGCGCCCAGGAGCCGGCAACCATTTCCCACCCATTGTCGTGACCCATTCTGTCAAGCTCTGGCAAAAGTCGTACTTCTACGTGAAGAACGTCAACCCGGCGCTGGACTTCGTCAACCGCCGGCCTACGTGGCCGGCCGACCAGCCGAACCGCAGACCAACTAGACACTCAAGCCGAAGCACCTGTCAGCCTCCTCCACCGCCACCGTCACCCGGCTCCAGGAGATGACGGAAGCGGAGGGCCTCCGGGCCTCTGATCTGCTGACCGCATTCGTGGAGTGCTGAGTCCTTCCTTTCCAAGGTCGGCCTCATCTGATCAGCCAGATGAGCGGGCATCGAGACCCGTGTCGGCTGAGCACCAAGGAGATGTTGGCCATGGAGGTGGCCCGCCTGGTGAATGAGATCACGAACCACAAGCTCTCGGAGTCAGAGTGGAGGTTCGGCAAGCGGCCGTACACTCGCGCGCACCCGCCGCCTGCGGTAAGTTCTCCGACTCCTTCTCTTTTCTTCGCCCACCGAGCTCTTCTTCGCCGACTGACCAGCCGGCCATGATGCGGCTTCTTACAACCCAGCCGGCCGCCGACGCCCTAGCGCAGGGCCGGGAGTACATGACGGACCGAGGGGTGAGTGACGTGGACGGCCTCGATCTAGGGGCGGCCACCATGGAGGAGGAGGATGCCACGGGTGGTGGTGATGGAGTGGGCGGCTTTGGAGGAGGCGGCGGCAGTCTTGAGGACTGGCCGGACAACAACGAGGAGGAGCACGTGCCACGTCGCCAGCCGGTTGCCCACAAGGCGTGGGCAAGCTCTTCAGCAGCGCCGCCTGTACCAGGCAGCGCACCGAAATGTTGAGTCGGCACGCAGCTGCAAGGCAGTCAGTCGAAGAAGCCCAAGGGCTCGGCCGCAACGACAAGGTGGGAGGAGGCCGCTGCAAAGGCAGCTCGGTACTAGAGGGCCCTGAAGCATCCGCCCACAGTATTCGGGTAAGAGCATATCTTCCCTTGTGCTTTCCTTTGTTTATTTGTGTTCTTTCTCACAACTTTTTTGAATTTGCCTGGCCATGTGTGGATAGAGCCCTGATCTCTCTTGAGCGGTTGGCTTCTGCCTCCATTGTTGGGGGGTGGAGGGCTCCTCCAACACCCGCCGCATCGACCCGCTCACCGATCTCCAGGAGGCGACGGAGAGGAATGCGCGGGAGGCGCGCAAGGAGAAGGAGAGGGCAGAGCGGGCAAAGGTGGACATCACCAAGGTGGTGCAGGAGAAGGCGGACGCAGCGGCCAAGGCCCAGGCGGAGGCGGATGCCATGGTGCAGGCAAGGGAGCCATGGGTGGCGAGGCTCCTCAGCTGGTCATCCCGCTGAGCTCTATGCCGCTGGCGCCAGAGGTCTTGGCGCCGTCTGGAGTGGCCGGCAATGACCAGCCGGTCATGGAGAGGGAGGGAGGCGACGCTGCCATCCTGGAGGCAGAGATGATCCAGCGGACGCCGGCTGCCGAGGATCCGGGCAGCCGGCCCAACACGCCGCCGGCGCCTCAAGTCGATGGCGAGATGGTGGTGGGGGCGACTCTCGTCGTCCGCACTCTGACGCGTCGGCGCGCGGTGAAGGCGACTTCGGCGTCATGGCCTCAGGAGATTGGGGCTTCGAGCTCGTCGGCCCCAGAAGTGGAGGCCTCTAGCGCTGTTCCGTGGGAGTGGACGTCTAGAGGCGGGACGGGCGTCCTGAACAAGGCTGCTCAGGAAGTCCATTCCTTGCTCTAGGCCCAATGCGACGCCCACCAGGAGTACACGAAGACGTTCCTGGCATCACGAGCCGCCGTCCGGGTATGTTCCTTGTGTTTTGCTTTTAATTTTGGCAATCTTCTGTGGGGGCGCGTCAGCGCACACACTAGGTGTAGCCCCCGAGTTCCGGGCTGGCTGCTAAGCAGGCGGCTCAGAACTTAAAGGTAAGTTATGAGTGCTGACTCTTTCTTTTCTTCTGTTGATTTCATTGTAGGATTACCACAACATTCGTGTGGCCGCCTACAACTCCCAAGTCCGGGAGCTGGCCAGGCGGACTACCGAGCTGGTCGACAGCCGGAGTAAGCACTCCACCCTTTTACTCTCGCGAGGGAGCGCCAGCGCACCCGCGGGGTGTAGCCCCTGAGATTTGGGCCGACTGCTAAACAGTCGGGTCGGATCTTCCGGCAACTACCTTTTCTTGTTCATTTATTGACCTCTTCTTCTTCTTACCTTCTGCAGGACCCAATGCCACCTTGTGGCAGCAAATGGGTGAGGCTCCGACCGCGCTGCATGCTAAGGAGGAGGAGTGCCTCAAGTTGGAACAGGAGCGAGACCGCCTGACCAAGCAGCTGGCTGAATAGGCAGACAAGCACTAAGCGGAGTTGCAGAAGCTTCAGGATGCGGAGGAGGCCCTTGAGGCCGAATTTGAGACTGAACGCTCGAAGTGGGCGGACAAGGAGAAAGCCTTGTCGGAGGGCTACGGCGAGATCGAGGATTTGCTCGATGGTGAGTTGCCCTTCTCTTTCTTCTGCCGGCCGACTTGTCATATGAGTCGCCTTGTGGCTTCATGTTTCTTTTTCTTCTTTATGCAGAGTACTTCCCTGGCTATTTTGTCGCCGCCAGCCAAGCCGTCGAAGCTCGTCGTGACGAGCGGCGGCGAGCTGGTGCTACGATCGCGCCCAACGCCTCGTGCACCCTCGCCGAGAAGTTCCTTGCCATCCAGGCTCGTCTCCAGCCAGTGCACAAGGATCTCCGCCGTCTTCAGCATGCTGGGCCCCAGGTGGTCGCTGCCCTCTGGCCTGGTACTCCACTTCTGAGCATCTTCTGCCGGACCTTCGACCGGTTGGAGGTGGCCATCGGCCGCTTCGAGGCATGGAAAGGCTCCTCCGCCCGGGCGGGTGATACGTCTCCAACGTATCTATAATTTTTTATTGTTCCATGCTATTATATTATCACTCTTGGATGTTTTATATGCATTTATATTCTATTTTATATGATTTTTGGGACTAACCTATTAACCTAGAGCCCAGTGCTAGTTTCTGTTTTTTCGTTGTTTTTGAGTATCGCAGAAAAGGAAAACCAAACAGAGTCCAATTGACCTGAAACTTCACGGAGATCATTTTTGGACCAGAAGAAGCCCACGGAGTACCGGAGTTGGGCCAAAGGAGTCCCAAGGCCACCACGAGGGTGGGGCGCGGGCCCTACCCCCTGGGCGTGCCCCCTACCTCGTGGGCCCCTCGTAGCTCCCCCGACTGACTTCTTTCGCCGATATATATCCATATACCCTAGAAACATTGGAGAGCAGAATAGATCAGGAGTTCCGCCACCAGAAGCCTCCGTAGCCACCGAAAACCAATCTAGACCCGTTCCGGCACCCTGCGGGAGGGGGGAATCCATCTCCAGTGGCCATCTTCATCATCTCGGTGCTCTCCATGACGAGGAGGGAGTAGTTCTCCCACAGGGCTGAGGGTATGTACCAGTAGCTATGTGTTTGCTCTCTCTCTCTCTCTCTCTCGTGTTCTGGAGTTGGCACGATCATGATGTATCGTGAGCTTTGCTATTATAGTTGGATCTTATGATGTTTCTCCCCCTCTACTCTCTTGTGATGAATTGAGTTTTCCCTTTGAAGTTATCTTATCGGATTGAGTCTTTAATGATTTGAGAACACTTGATGTATGTCTTGCATGTGCTTATCTATGGTGACAATGGGATATCACGTGATCCACTTGATTTATGTTTTGGTGATCAACTTGCGAGTTCTGTGACCTCATGAACTTATGCATATGGGTTGGCACACATTTTCGTCTTGACTCTCCGGTAGAAACTTGGGGCACTCTTTGAAGTTCTTTGCGTTGGTTGAATAGATGAATCTGAGATTGTGTGATGCATATCGTATAATCATACCCACGGATACTTGAGGTGACATTAGAGCATCTAGGTGACATTAGGGTTTTGGTTGATTTGTGTCTTAAGGTGTTATTCTAGTACGAACTCTATGATAGATCAAACGGAAAGAATAGCTTCGTCTTATTTTACTATGGACTCTTGAATAGATCGATCAGAAAGGATAACTTTGAGGTGGTTTCGTACCCTACCATAATCTCTTCATTTGTTCTCCGCTATTAGTGACTTTGGAGTGACTCTTTGTTGCATGTTGAGGGATAGTTATATGATCCAATTATGTTATTATTGTTGGGAGAACTTGCACTAGTGAAAGTATGAGCCCAAGGCCTTGTTTCAACGCATTGCAATACCGTTTGTGCTCACTTTTATCATTAGTTACCTTGCTGTTTTTATATTTTCAAATTACAAAAACCATTATCTACTATCCATATTGCACTTGTATCACCATCTCTTCGCAGAACTAGTGCACCTATACAATTTACCATTGTATTGGGTGTGTTGGGGACACAAGAGACTCTTTGTTATTTGGTTGCAGGGTTGCTTGAGAGAGACTATCTTCATCCTACACCTCCCATGGATTGATAAACCTTAGGTCATCCACTTGAGGGAAATTTGCTGCTGTCCTACAAACCTCTGCACTTGGAGGCCCAACAACGTCTACAAGAAGAAGGTTGTGTAGTAGACATCAAGCTCTTTTCTGGCGCCGTTGCCGAGGAGGTGAGTGCTTGAAGGTATATATTTAGATCTTGCAATCGAATCTTTTAGTTTCATGTTTTAGCACTAGTTTAGTTTATAAAAGAAAACTACAAAAAAATGGAATTGAGTTTGCCTCATATGTTTCATCTTTCTAATATCTTTCGTGAGAATGATGGAAAGGAAAATTGTGCTCTAGTGCTAGAAGAAGAAGTCTATAAAATGTTTGGCACTAAATCTTTGAATGATGGGCATGATTGCAATGTTATTAGTATGAACTCCTTAAATATCCCTAGTACTAATGATGATTGCACTAGTCATACTTGTGAACTTTGCAATGAGCATGGTCATTTAAATATCAAATGCAAATTGTTTCATGATCGAATCGTGACCAAAAATTGTGATGACTTGATTTCCATTGCACATCATAATGAACTTAGTTTGCTTTTGGGTTATGAAGAAATGAAACGTCAAACTAAGCATATTCCGGAATATAACCTTGAGAAATTCCTCGATATTGATCTAAAAGAAATTTATATGTATTGTGCCGTGAATTGCATTGAAAATCCTTATATTGCCAATTACATAAAGAAAAGAAAACAAATAGAGGATGAAGAGAATACTAATGAAAGGGAATAGGCTTCCCAATATCCTCCTATTATTTCTTATGATGAATCAGGTTACGAGGAGGAGCCTTCTATTCAACCAATCTTATCAATAAAGAGCTCCAAAAAGAGGAATAACCCCACACATGATGTGAAGAAGAAAAAGAAAAGACGGGGAAGCAAAGGTAAAAAGGCATCCCTCCCAAATAATGTTGCTTCTATTACTCATTGTGATGATGATAATTGCTATACTACTATTGGTGCTATCCATACTATTAATGATGAGAGTGATTATGCTTATGATATGAAAAGGCCCAAGCTTGGGGATGCTATGTTTGATGAGAATGACAGGTTTCAAAATATATTTGCTGCAATTAATGTTTGTCCCAAGCTTGGGGATGCTACGTTTAATGAAGATGATATTTGTAGTCTCCCAAGTTTTGATATGCAAATTTATTATGATGATAGCATGCCTCCTACTTATGATGATTATATTGATGAAAGTGGGTTTGGAAGAGTGTCAACTTTAGGAAGTAATGATCCCACTATTTTGGAGGATGTTGAATCTTATTGTGATAATTATGAAAGTGAATTTGGAGAGGTCATGACTTTATTTAGTAATGATTCCACTATCTTGGAAGAGGTTTCAATCGATTATGATGAGAACAAAGTTGCTACTTATGATGATTATTGTGATGATACTTATGCTATAAAAAGTAGTGATGATTATATTTATAAACCTTGTCATGATTATGATTACCCTTTTTCTGAACATTACTCCTTTAATGTGGAAACAATTTATAGTATTCGAGTTTCTTATGATACTCCCGCTATTCCGAATGAGAAGAAATTTGCTTATGTGGAGAGTAATAAAATTTCTATGCTTGTAGATCATGAAACGAATGATTTATGTGATGGTTATATTGTTGAATTCATTCATGATGCTACTGAAAATTATTATGCGGGAGGAATATATGCTCGTAGGAATTGCACTAATATCAAGTTTCCTCTCTATGTGCTTAAAATCTTGAAGGTATGTTTGTTTTGCTTTCCTATGCAAGTTGATTCTTGTTCCCATGAATTGTTTGCGCACAAAATCCCTGTGCATAGGAAGTGGGTTAGACTTAAATGTGCTAGTCATATTCTTCATGATGCTCTCTTTATGTTTCAATTATTATCTTTTATGTGAGCATCATTGAAATCATCATGCCTAGCTAGGGGCGTTAAATGATAGCGCTTGTTGCGAGGCAACCCAATTTTATTTTTGTTCCTGTTTAGTAATAAATAAATCATCTATCCTATGTTATGATTGAGTTTTTATGTTTTAATTATTGTTTGTGCCAAGTAGAACCGTTGGGAAGACTTGGGGAAAGTCTTGTTGATCTTGCTGTAAAAAACAGAAACTTTAGCGCTCACGAGAACTGCTACCATTTTTATTTGAAAAGTACTATTTAGTTAATTATTTTTGAAGATGATTAATAGATAAATTCCTCACGTCCAGAAATTTATTTTAGAATTTTTGGTGTTCCAGAAGTTGCGTTAGCTACAGATTACTACAGACTGTTCTGTTTTTGACAGATTTTGTTTTTCTTGTGTTGTTTGACAGATTAATATTCATGGACAACCAAGAGCCTAAGCTTGGGGATGCCCCGGAAGGCATCCCCTCTTTCATCTTCGTTCATCGTTAACTTTACTTGGAGCTATATTATTATTCACCACATGATATGTGTTTTGCTTGGAGCGTCATTTTATTTTCTTTTGCTTTGCTTGTTGTTTGAATAAAATACCAAGATCTGAAATTCTTAAATGTTAGAGAGTCTTCACATAGTTGCATAATTATTCGACTACTCATTGATCTTCACTTATATATTTTGGAGTAGTTTGTCATTTGCTCTAGTGCTTCACTTATATCCTTGTAGAGCACGGTGGAGGTTTTATTTTATAGAAATAGATGAACTCTCATGCTTCAGTTATATCAATTTGAGAGTCTCTAAACAGCATGGTAGTTTGCTTTGGTTATGAATCTAGTCCTAATATGATGGGCATCCAAGAGGGATATAATAAAAACTTTCATATAAAGTGCATTGAATACTATGAGAAGTTTGATGCTTGATGATTGTTTTGAGATATGAAGATGGTGATATTAGAGTCATGCTAGTTGAGTAGTTGTAAATTTGATAAATACTTGTGTTAAAGTTTGTGATTTCATGTAGCATGCACGTATGGTGAACCGTTATATGATGAAGTCGGAGCATGATTTATTTATTGATTGTCTTCCTTATGAGTGGCGGTCGGGGACGAGCGATGGTCTTTTCCTACCAATCTATCCCCCTAGGAGCATGCGCGTAGTACTTTGTTTCGATAACTAATAGATTTTTGCAATAAGTATGTGAGTTCTTTATGACTAATGTTGAGTACATGGATTATACGCACTCTCACCCTTCCACCATTGCTAGCCTCTCTAATACCGCACACCTTTCGCTGGTATCTTACACCCACCATATACCTTCCTCAAAACAACGACCATACCTACCTATTATGGCATTTCCATAGCCATTCCGAGATATATTGCCATGCAACTTT
This sequence comes from Triticum aestivum, assembly GCF_018294505.1. Lineage (NCBI taxonomy): Eukaryota > Viridiplantae > Streptophyta > Magnoliopsida > Poales > Poaceae > Triticum > Triticum aestivum. Next base: position 478,781,322 of record NC_057797.1, on the reverse strand, counting down.
CCAATGTTCTGTTTATTATGACACGCTTCATCATTGTCATATTGCTATGCATGATCATGTATTTGACATTGTATTAGTGGCAAAGCCACCGTTCACAATTCTTTCATACATGTCACTCATGAGTCATTGCACATCCCGGTAAACCGCCGAAGGCATTCATATAGAGCCATATCTTGTTCTAAGTATTGAGTTGTAATTCTTGAGTTGTAAGTAAATAAAAGTGTGATGATCATCATTATTAGAGCATTGTCCCAGTGAGGAAAGGATGATGGAGACTATACTTCCCCCACAAGTCGGGATGAGACTCCGGACAAAAAAAGAGGCCATAAAAAAGAGAAAAGGCCCAAATAAAAAAATAAACAAAAAAATGAAAACAAAAAAGTGAGAGAAAAAGAGAGAAGGGGCAATGCTACTATCCTTTTACCACACTTGTGCTTCAAAGTAGCACCATGATCATGATAAAGAGTCTCATATGTTGTAACTTTCATATACTAGAGGGAATCTTTCATTATAGAACTTGGCTTGTATATTCAAATGATGGGCTTCCTCAAAATGCCCTAGGTCTTCGTGAGCAAGCGAGTTGGATGCACACCCACTTAGTTTCTTTTTGAGCTTTCATACACTTATAGCTCTAGTGCATCCGTTGCATGGCAATCCCTACTCACTCACATTGATATCAATTGATGGGCATCTCCATAGCTCGTTGATACGCCTAGTTGATGTGAGACTGTCTTCTCCTTTTTGTCTTCTCCACAACCACCATTCTATTCCACATATAGTTCTATATCCATGGCTCACGCTCATGTATTGCGTGAAGATTGAAAAAGTTTGAGAACACCAAAAGTATGAAACAATTGCTTGGCTTGTCATCGGGGTTGTGCATGATTTAAATATTTTGTGTGGTGAAGATAGAGCATAGCCAGACTATATGATTTTGTAGGGATAGCTTTCTTTGGCCATGTTATTTTGAGAAGACATGATTACTTTGTTAGTATGCTTGAAATATTATTATTATTTATGTCAATGCTAAACTTTTGTCTTGAATCTTTCGGATCTGAATATTCTTGCCACAATAAAGAAAATTACTTAGACGAGCAGGACTTAAGCTTGGGGATGCTTGATACGTCTCCAACGTATCTATAATTTTTGATTGTTCCATGCTATTATATTATCAACCTTGGGTGTTTCATATGCATTTATATGCTATTTTATATGATTTTTGGTACTAACCTATTAACCTAGAGCCCAATGCCAATTTCTGTTTTTTTGTTGTTTTTGAGTATCGCAGAAAAGGAAAACCAAACGGAGTCCAATTGACCTAAAACTTCATGGAGATCATTTTTGGACCAGAAGAAGCCCACGGAGTACCGGAGCTGGGCCAGAAGAGTAACGAGGCCACCATGAGGGTGGGGAGCGCCCTACCCCCCTGGGCGCGCCCCCTACCTCGTGGGCCCCTCGTGGCTCCCCTGACCGACTTCTTTCGCCTATATATATCCATATACCCTAGAAACATCGGAGAGCAGAATAGATCGGGAGTTCCGCCGCTAGAAGCCTCCGTAGGCACCGAAAACCAATCTAGACCCGTTCTGGCACCCTGCCGGAGGGGGGAATCACTCTCTGGTGGCCATCTTCATCATCCCGGTGCTCTCCATGATGATGAGGGAGTAGTTCTCCCTCGGGGCTGAGGGTATGTACCAGTAGCTATGTGTTTGATCTCTCTCTCTCTCTCTCTCTCTCGTGTTCTTGAGTTGGCACGATCTTGATGTATCACGAGCTTTGCTATTATAGTTGGATCTTATGATGTTTCTCCCCCTCTACTCTCTTGTGATGAATTGAGTTTTCCCTTTGAAGTTATCTTATCGGATTGAGTCTTTAAGGATTTGAGAACACTTGATGTATGTCTTGCATGTGCTTATCTGTGGTGACAATGGGATATCATGTGATCCACTTGATGTATGTTTTGGATCAACTTGCGAGTTCCGTGACGTCGTGAACTGATGCATAGGGGTTGGCACATGTTTTCATCTTGACTCTCCGGTACAACTTTGGGGCACTCTTTGAAGTTCTTTGTGTTGGTTGAATAGATGAATCTGAGATTGTGTGATGCATATCGTATAATCATACCCACGGATACTTGAGGTGACATTGGAGTATCTAGGTGACATTAGGGTTTTGATTGATTTGTGTCTTAAGGTGTTATTCTAGTACGAACTCTATGATAGATCGAACGTAAAGAATAGCTTCGTGTTATTTTACTACGGACTCTTGAATAGATCGATCAGAAAGGATAACTTTGAGGTGGTTTCATACCCTACCATAATCTCTTCATTTGTTCTCCGCTATTAGTGACTTTGGAGTGACTCTTTGTTGCATGTTGAGGGATAGTTATATGGTCCAATTATGTTATTATTGTTGGGAGAACTTGCACTAGTGAAAGTATGAGCCCTGGGCCTTGTTTCAACGCATTGCAATACCGTTTGTGCTCACTTTTATCATTAGTTACCTTGTTGTTTTTATATTTTCAGATTACAAAAACCATTATCTACTATCCATATTGCACTTGTATCACCATCTCTTCGCAGAACTAGTGCACCTATACAATTTACCATTGTATTGGGTGTGTTGGGGACACAAGAGACTCTTTGTTATTTGGTTGCAGGGTTGCTTGAGAGAGACCAACTTCATCCTACGCCTCCCACGGATTGATAAACCTTAGGTCATCCACTTGAGGGAAATTTGTTGCTGTCCTACAAACCTCTGCACTTGGAGGCCCAACAACGTCTACAAGAAGATGGTTGTGTAGTAGACATCACCGGGCGCACGCTGGGCCTTGGAGTTTGTCAAGGGATGGTACCCCGGGCTTAGCTTGGACCAGCTGGCCACTCTTCATGCTGAAGCCGGCCAGGAGCTGGAGGCGGTGGCGCCCCAGCTCTATCACCGGGCTGCGGAGATCGTCGAGTATATGGACACCGCCGTCTTCCTCCCTGAGCTTGATGAAGCAGGCACTGAGGTGCTGCCCAACTGGTTCGGGCTGAACCCAGAAGGCGGCGAGGACTCGGTGGAGGAGATTGCGTCCAGTGATGAAGGTGAGGAGGAGGATGAGGACGAGGACGAGGACGGGGAGGACGCCGACAGGTCGACTTTTGCTGATGCTGATCAAGCCGAGACCCACCAGGCGGACGCTCCTCCACCCAGAACCTCTACCTCCGCCGACCCCTCCGATCCATCTGCTGCTCTCTGGCCTAGGCGCCGAGTTATCCTTTCTTTTCCTATTTTGTAATCTCTTTTGAACAAATTTGTTAAACTTGCGCAGTTCCACCCGCTGGGGGTGTATTCAAACTCCGTTGAATGTTGGCCAAGGGCCTTTTGCTGTATAAATTATCTTTGCCAATTTCTGACTTGTCTTGCTTTTTACTCTTTTGGCTTTTTCCTTTGCTGCCTTCCCTTGGTTGTCATCTTGCCATCCGGACAGCCGCTCTGCAAACTGTGGCTGGGTCAAGTACTTGACCGCTTTGGGGAGGAAAGTACTTTAGCCATCGGTAGAGTGTGGCAAGCAAAGTTAGAGACCAGCCAGCCGGCTGCTCAGCAGTCGGTCGGCGAGGCGAGGAGCCGACTCATCCTATGAAAAATGCTTTTAGTCCTTAGCCATTTTTCGTGTGGGCACCGTTTCCTGCCTTTTCCTCTTGCCGGCCGGTCAGTCGCTCTGCGAACTGTGGCTTGTCGCGAGAGAGGGCTTAGGTGCCGTCACACTACTTATCCGACTGCAGGCAGCATTCTCATAGTACAAGGCGGCAAGCCCCCGGGCCGACTAGTCGAATCCGATGCCAGGCAAAATGATGAAATGACATACTCATAGACATAGAACTTTATCATATAGATAAAAAAGGGAAGCCCCCGAGTGATCCTCGAGGGACCCGATGTCTTAGTACTTAATACAAAAGGTAGCGTGGTACATATTGAATCAACTGTAAAATCTTCGGAGGAGATTTGTGTTCCATGGGCGCTCTGATTCCTTGCCCGAATCATCTCTCTTGCATGCTTGGGGCTTCTACGCGTCGATGAGGTAGTAGGAGTCGTTGCCCAATGCTTTGCTGATGATGAAGCGGCCTTCCCATGGGGCCGAGAGCTTGTGTTAGCCGGCTGTTCGCTAGATCAGCCGGAGCACAAGGTCTACCTCTTGGAAGGATCTTGCCTTGACCTTTCGACTGTGGTATCGGCGTAGGCCTGCTGGTAGATGGCGGACCGGCTGAGTGCCAACAGACGGCCCTCTTCCAACAGATTGACGTTGTCTTCTCGTGCCTCATTTGCTTCTGTCTCCGTGTACATGGTGCCGCAAGGTGAGTCGAACTCGATGTCAGTTGGAATGACAGCCTCGGCCCCATACACTAGGAAGAAAAGAGTGAAGCCGATAGATTTGTTCGGCATGGTGCGCAGGCTCCAGAGAATGCCTAGCAGCTCGTCGATCCACCAGCCGGCTGACCGCTCCAGAGGCTCGACCAGTCGGGGCTTGATGCCGGAAAGGATGAGGCTGTTTGCTCGCTCGACTTGGTCGTTTGACTGCGGATGGGCAACTGATGCTAAGTCCAGTCGGATGCCCTGCGTCGCGCAGAAACGGGCCAAGGATCCCTTGGCAAAGTTTGTGCCATTGTCGGTGATGATGTTGTGTGGTACTCCGTACCGGGTGGTGATGTCTGCAATGAAAGTCACAGCAGTCGAACCATTCAATTTCTTGATTGGTTTGGCTTTGATCCACTTGGTGAGCTTGTCCACGGCAACAAGCAGATGGGTCATGCCGCCGCGTGCTATTTTGAATGGTCCCACCATGTCCAACCCCCAGACGGCAAAGGGCCACATCAGGGGAATGGTCTCGAGTGCAGAAGCTGGTAGATGTTGCTGAGAACTAAACTTCTGACACCCTTTGCAATTCTTGACTAACTCCTTGGCATCTTCCAAGGCAGTCGGCCAAAAGAAACCATGGCGGAAGGCCTTGGCGACAAGGGATCTGGAGGCCGCGTGGTGGCCACACTCGCCTTGGTGGATATCTTTGAGGATTGCTTGGCTTTTCTCTGAATCTACGCAGCGCTGGAAGACTCCAGTCACGCTGCGTTTGACAAGTTCTCTATTTACTATCGTGTAAGCTCCTGCTCGGCGCTGCACTTGCCGGGCCGAGATCTCATCGGTCGGCAGCTCTCTGTTTACCAAAAACTTGAGGATGGGCAATGCCAATGAAGCTGCTTGAATTTCTTCTACTGCTACTAGGGCTGCTTGTACAAGGGCGATTGGGCTGGGAGGCGGCGGGTGGGAGTCGATTGTCGCTTGCTCTGCTGCCGAAGTCCCTGGGCCGACTGCCGCAGCCCCCGGGCCGGGTTGTGAAGTCCTTGGGCCGGGTGCAACTGTTGCAGTCCCCGAGCTGCTTGGTGAAGTTCCTGGGCCGCTTGGTGAAGTCCCTGGGCCGATTGCTGTATTCCCCGGGCCAGGTTGTGAAGTTCCTGGACCGGGTGCGGCTGCAGCAGTCCCTGCGCCGCCTGCTGAAGTCCCCGGGCCGGCTGTCACAGCCCCTGAGTCGGATCCGACTGCTTCGAGAGGAGCCGACAACAAAATGGACTCAGATTCTGGAGAAGGTTTGATTGACGGCTTGCCGAGGCACTAAAGGGAGACGCCGGCTGGTATCACTTGACGGGTGGAGCCGATCCGTGCCAGGGCATCAGTTGGCTCGTTTTCATTCTGTGGCACATGAAGGAAGTCACACCCTTCAAACTATCCGCTGAGTTGCTGAACAAGGAAACGGTAGCTCGCCATGTTTGCATCCTTGGCATCCCAGTCACTAGAGGACTGTTGGACTACCAAGTCGGAGTCGCCGTGGCACAGGATCCGGTGGATGCCGATCTCTTTGGCCAACCGGAGGCCGTGTATTAGTGCTTCATATTCTGCTACATTGTTGGAGGCGGCAAAATGGATTTGCAATGTGTATCTGAGCTTGTCGCCTTTGGGAGAGGTGAGGACAATGTCGACTCCCAAGCCGGTGTGCATCTTCGAGCCATCAAAGTGCATTCGCCAATGAGTGGAGTCCGAAGCTGGCAGCAAGTACTGGGTCTCAGCCCAGTCGACAAGGAAGTCGGCCAATGCTTGGGACTTGATGGCAGTGTGTGGCTGGTAGAAGATGGTGTAGGGTCCAGCTCAATGGCCCATTTGGCCACTCGGCCAGATGCATCTCTGTTGCCAATCATTTCGGCAAGTGGAGTAGTGCAGAAAACCGTGATTGGATGCTCTTGAAAGTATGGTTTCAGCTTCTTGGCGGCAAAGTGCACGCCGTAGCACATCTTCTGGTAGTGAGGGTAGTTCTGCTTTGAAGTTGATAGCACTTCACTCAAGTAATATACGGGCCTCTGAACCGGCTGTGCCCTGTCGGCCTCTGTACACTCTACCACCATGACAGTGCTGACCACCCGGAAGGTGGCGGCAATGTAGAGGTACATCGGTTCCTTATCAGTCGGAGCCGCCAGGACAGGCGGCATGGTCAACATCTTTTTCAACTGGAGAAAAGCTTCATCCGCCTGGTCATTCCACTCGAAATGAGTGGTTTTCTTCATGAGCTGGTATAGGGGAAGAGCCTTCTCACCCAGCCGACTGATGAAACGGTTGATGGATGCCAAACAACAGGTGAATTTCTGGACGTCTCTCAGTCGGGTGGGTCTCTCCATCCTCTCGATGGCCTTGATCTTCACGGGGCTGCACTCGATGCCGCGTTCTGAGACTAGGAAGCCAAGGAGATGGCCGTCTGGTACTCCGAAGACGCATTTCTCTGGGTTGAGCTTGATCTAAAACCGGTGAAGATTTTCAAAAGTTTCCTTGAGGTCCTCCTAGAGAGTGTCATGCTTCTCCGTCTTCACCACAATATCATCCACATAGACATGGGCATTTCTGCCAAGCTGCTTGAGGAGGCACTTCTGCATGCAACGCTGGAACGTGGCACCGGCATTTCTCAAGCCGAATGTTATGGTTAGGTAGTAGAAGACTCCAAATGGTGTGATGAAGGCGGTCTTCAGGTGGTCTGTCGGGTTCAGCTTGATCTGATGATATCCTGAGTAGGCATCCAAAAAACTCAACAGCTCGCATCCGGCTGTGGTGTCTATCACTTGGTCAATTTGAGGCAAAGGAAATGGATCTTTTGGGCAAGCTTTGTTGAGACTGGTGTAATCAATGCACATGCGCCACTTGTTGTTCTTCTTCAGTACAAGGACCGGGTTGGCAAGCAATTCTGGAAAAAATACTTCCATGATGAAGCCGGCTGCCAGAAGCCGGGCTATCTCTTCCCCAACAATTCTTCTTTTTTTCCTCCGGCAGTCAGCGGAGGGGTTGTTTGACTGGTTTGGCATCTGCTCTAACATGTAACTTGTGCTCGATGAAATCCGTTGGAACACCCGGCATGTCCTTGGGGGACCATGCGAAGATGTCCCGATTCTCACGGAGGAAATCAATGAGCTCGCTTTCTTATTTGCTATCAAGGTTGGCACCAATGACAGCAAATTTCTCCGGGTGCTCAGGGTCCAAAGGGATCTTAGTTTCTTTGGTCGGCTGGAAGGAGCCCTGGGTCTCTGACTCTTTGGGTTCTGGGGACATGTCCGGCTGCTTGCTGGTCATGGCCACCACCCGGTCCAGGAGCTTCTTCTCAGCGGCAATCACAAGGGACTCGGCCAGCCGGCCGCTGGCCGCGGCACAATTGGCCGACTTCTCATAGTCTTCGGATATCATGATAATGCCCTTGGTTCCCGGCATCTTCATCTTGAGGTAAGCATAGTATGGCACCGCCATGAACTTGGCCAGAGCCGGCCGGCCCAGAAGCACATGATAAGGGCTTTCGAGGTCCACCACCTCAAACCAAATTGCTTCGCGGCGGAAGTGATCCTTGTCTCCGAAGATGACGTCTATCTTGACCTTGTCGATTGGTGAGCACGACAGCTGGGCACGATACCATGGAAAACAGTTTGGCTGGGCTGGAGCTGCCTTTTCTTAATGCTTAACTTTTCCATGGTATCGCGATACAGAATGTTGATGTTGCTGCCGCCATCTATCGGGATCCGGGAGAAACGAGCAGCTCGCCTCTCTGTTGCGAGAGTGGCATCCAACACCACAGCATAGGAGCCCGGAGAGGGCATCACCTCCGAGTGGTCGGCCCGGCTCCAGCTGATGGGATTTTCAGACCAGTGCATGAATTCGGGAGCGCCTGAGGCGACGATGTTCACCTCTCGGTGCTGCTGATGCCGGCTGCACCGATCGTCCGCTACACTAGTGAAGACTACGTAAGTGCCATGTTCTTCAGGATAATCATCTTGGACTGCTCCGACTGCTGGACGGGTGGCCGGCTGCTGAGGAGGCGGAGCCGTTGGGCTAGCAGGCAGCGGAGGCAGTCCTTCTCCCTTGGCGATGCGGACAAGCCAGTGGCACTTCCGAGTTGTATGGTTGGACGGCTTCGCCCCGCTGTGAAACTTGCAGGGGGCATCAAGGGTCTGCTCAAAGGAGAAAGCGGGCAACTAGGCCGGTTTGCCGCCCTTCTTACGCTTGGGGAGTGGCTGCCCTTCAGGTTGTTGATCTTTAATTGTTGTCACCTGCCGGCTGGTGGAGGCCGGCTGGGGGGCTTTGCGCTTGTTTTCTTTCGGCTGCTGGCGCCGACTGTTATCTCCAGCCGGTGTTCGAGGGGCCGGGGGGAGCACCTTCCCAGAAGTGTCCACCCGGAGCTCCGACTTCATGGAGGAGTCGGAAGTGGCGTACTTGTCTACTGTGATTAGCAGTTCGTCGAGTGTGGCCGGCTCATCGCAGACAAGCCAGTGCTTGAGTAAGGTGCCCTCTCGGCACCCGGCGGTAAAGTACTCAATAGCTTGGACCTCATGCACCTCTTCGCAGGAGTTGCGCAGTTCTGCCCACCGCGTCAGGTAATCACGGGTGGACTCATTGGGGCCTTGGACGCACAGCGAGAGCTAGCGAGGCTTGGAGGGCCGCTTGTAGGTGATGGTGAAGTTGCGGATGAACACTTCGGTGAAATCTACCCAGCTGTTGACATTGTAGGGCTTGAGGCTGTTCAGCCACGTCCGGACTGTGCCCTGGAGTATGAGCGGGACGTACTTCACGGCAACACGCTTGTTGCTGTTTGCTATGCTGACGACTGTGGAATAGTCCACCAGCCAATCCTCCGGCTTCATGGAGCCGTTGTACTTGGGCGTGTCTCTTGGGAGAGAGAACCCCTTGGGGAAGGGCACGTCAGGAATGCGGGGGCCAAAACAAGGCGGACCCATTGCATCTTCTTCTTCAAGTGCCAAGGATCGAGCTAGGCGATCGATCCGGTGGCGTGCGTCATTCTCTCCGACCCCCTCTCGGCGGCTGCTACCTCTTGAGCACTGCGTTGGTTTTCCCTTGAAGAGGAAAGGGTGGTGTAGTAAAGCAGCGTAAGTATTTCCCTCAGTTTTTGAGAACCAAGGTATCAATCCAGTAGGAGGCCACGCGCGAGTCACCTCGTACCTCCACAAACAAATAAGAACCTCGCAACCAACGCGATAAAGGGGTTGTCTATCCCTTCACGGCCACTTGCAAGAGTGAGATCTGATAGAGATGATAATAATAAGATAAGTATTTTTGGTATTTTTATGATATAGATTTAAAGTAAAGATTGCAAAATAAACGGTGATGGAAATAATGGTAGATTAATATGATGGAAGATAGACCCGGGGGGCATAGGTTTCACTAGTGGCTTCTCTCAAGATAGCATAAGTATTACGGTGGGTGAACAAATTACTATCAAGCAATTGATAGAAAAGCGAATAATTATGAGAATATCTAGGCATGATCATGTATATAGGCATCACGTCTCTGACAAGTAGACCGATTCCTGCCTGCATCTACTACTATTACTCCACACATCGATCGCTACCAGCATGCATCTAGAGTATTAAGTTCATAAGAACAGAGTAACGCCTTAAGCAAGATGACATGATGTAGAGGGATAAACTCATGCAATATGATATAAACCCCATCTTTTTATCCTCGATGGCAACAATACAATACATGTCGTTTCCCTCTCTGTCACTGGGATCAAGCACCGCAAGATTGAACCCAAAGCTAAGCACTTCTCCCATTGCAAGAAAGATCAATCTAGTCGGCCAAACCAAACTGAAAATTTGAAGAGACTTGCAAAGATAACCAATCATACATAAAAGAATACAGAGGAGATTCAAATATTGTTCATAGATAAACTTGATCATAAACCCACAATTCATTGGATCTCGACAAACACACCGCAAAAGAAGATTACATCGAATAGATCTCCAAGAAAATCGAGGAGAGCTTTGTATTGAGATCCAAAGAGAGAGAAGAATCCATCTAGCTAATAACTATGGACCCGAAGGTCTGAGGTAAACTACTCACACATCACCGGAGAGGCCATGGAATTGATGTAGAGGCCCTCCGTGATCAATGCCCCCTCCGGCGAATCTCCGGAAAAGGCCCCAAGATGGGATCTCTTGGGTACAGAAGGTTGCGGCAGTGGAAATTCAGTTTCGTGGTGCTCCTAGATGTTTTCGAGGTATGTCAATATATATAGGAGGAAGAAGTAGGTCGGTGGAGCAACGAGAGGGCCACGAGGGTGGAGGGCGCGCCCAGGGGGTAGGCGCGCCCCTGCCTCGTGGCCGCCTTGTTGATTTCTTGACGTCCACTCCAAGTCCTCTGGATCACGTTTGTTCCAGAAATCACATTCCCGAAGGTTTCATTCCGTTTGGACTCCGTTTGATATTCCTTTTCTACAAAACACTGAAATAGGCAAAAAAACAGCAATTTGGGTTGGGCCTCCGGTTAATAGGTTAGTCCCAAAAATAATATAAAAGTGTAAAATAAAGCCCATTAACATCCAAAATAGATAATATAATAGCCTAGAACAATCAAAAATTGTAGATACGTTGGAGATGTATCAAGCATCCCCAAGCTTAATTCATGCTCGTCCTCGAGTAGGTAAATGATAAAAATAGATTTTTTGGTGTGGAATGCCTCGTAACATATTTCTCAATGTATTTTTTTCTTTATTGTGGCATGAATGTTCAGATCCAAAAGATTCAAGATAAAAGTTTAATATTGACATAAAAAATAATACTTCAAGCATACTAACTAAGCAATCATGTCTTCTCAAAATAACATGGCCAAAGTAAGTTCATCCCTACAAAATCATATAGTTTGGTCATGCTCCATTTTCGTCACACAAGAATGCTCTCATTATGCACAACCCCGATGACAAGCCAAGCAATTGTTTCATACTTTAGTAATCTCAAACTTTTTTCAACCTTCACGCAATACATAAGCGTGAGCCATGGATATAGCACTATGGGTGGAATAGAATATAATGAAGGGGGTTATGTGGAGAAGACAAAAAAGGAGAAAGTCTACATTGACGTGGCTAATCAATGGGCTAGGGAGATGCCCATCAATTGATGTCAATGCAAGGAGTAGTGATTGCCATGCAACGGATGCACTATAGCTATAAATGTATGAAAGCTCAACAAAAGAAACTAAGTGGGTGTGCATCCAACTTGCTTGCTCACGAAGACCTAGGGCACTTGAGGAGGCCCATTGTTGGAATATACAAGCCAAGTTCTATAATGAAAAATTCCCACTAGTATATGAAAATGACAAAACAAGAGACTCTCTATCATAAAGATCATGGTTCTACTTTGAAACACAAGTGTGGAAAAAAAGGGATAGTAGCATTGCCCCTCTTTATTTTCTTATTTTCTTTTTTTTCTTTTTTTGGGCCTTCTTTTTTTGGCCTTTCTCCTTTTTTTATTTTTTATGCGACAATGCTCTATTTATGATGATCATCACACTTCTATGTATTTACAACTCAATGATTACAACTCGATACTAGAACAAGATATGACTCTATATGAATGCCTCGGGCGGTGTACCGGGATGTGCAATGACTCATGAGTGACATGTATGAAAGAATTATGAACGGTGGCTTTGCCACAAATACGATGTCAACTACATGATCATGCAAGGCAATATGAGAATGATGATGCGTGTCATAATAAACGGAATGGTGGAAAGTTGCATGGCAATATATCTCGGAATGGCTATGGAAATGCCATAATAGGTAGGTATGGTGGCTGTTTTGAGGAAGATATAAGGAGGTTTATGTGTGATAGAGCGTATCGTATCACGGGGTTTGGATGCATCGGCGAAGTTTGCACCAACTCTCAAGGTGAGAAAGGGCAGTGCATAGTACCGAAGAGGCTAGCAATGATGGAAGGGTGAGAGTGCGTATAATCCATGGACTCAACATTAGTCATAAAGAACTCACATACTTATTGCAAAAATCTACAAGTCATCAAAAACCAAGTATTATGCGCATGCTCCTCGGGGGATAGATTGGTAGGAAAAGACCATCGCTCGTCCCCGACCGCCACTCATAAGGAAGACAATCAAATAACACCTCATGTTTCAAATAAGTTACACAATGTTTACCATACGTGCATGCTACGGGATTTGCAAACTTCAACACAAGTATTTCTAAAATTCACAACTACTCAACTAGAACAACTTTGATATCACTATCTCCATATCTCAAAACAATCATCAAGTATCAAACTTTATTAGTATTCAATGCACTTATATGAAAGCTTCTTATTATGCCTAAAAGAAAATTGCCATGTTGTTCTAAAGGACTCTCAAAATAATATAAGTGAAGCATGAGAGATCAATTATTTCTATAAAATGAAACCACCACCATGCTCTAAAAGATATAAGTGAAGCACTAGAGCAAAAACTATATAGCTCAAAAGATATAAGTGAAGCACATAGAGTATTCTAATAAATTCCAATCCATGTGTGTCTCTCTCAAAAGGTATGTACAGCAAGTATGATTGTGGTAAACTAAAAATCAAAGACTCGAATCATACAAGACGCTCCAAGCAAAACACATATCATGTGGCGAATAAAAATATAGCTCCAAGTAAAGTTACCGATGAACAAAGACGAAAGAGGGGATGCCTTCCGGGGCATCCCCAAGCTTAGGCTTCTTGGTGTCCTTGTATTTTACCTTGGGGTGACTTGGGCATCCCCAAGCTTAGGCTCTTGCCACTCCTTGTTCCATAATCCATCAAATCCTTACCCAAAACTTGAAAACTTCACAACACAAAACTTAAAAGAAAATCTTCGTGAGCTCCGTTAGTAAAAGAAAACAAACCACCACTTTAAGATACTGTTATTTATTTATATTGGTGTTAAACCTACTGTATTCCAACTTCTCTATGGTTTATAAATTCTATTACTAGCGATAGATTCATCAAAATAAGCAAACAACACACGAAAAACAGAATCTGTCAAAAACAGAACAGTCTGTAGTAATCTGTAGGTTTCGAATACTTATGGAAGCCCAAAAATTCTAAAATAAATTTATGGACGTGAGGAATTTATCTATTAATCATCTGCAAAAATAATTAACTAAATAGCACTCTCCAGTAAAAAATGTCAGCAATTCTCGCGAGCGCTAAAGTTTCTGTTTTTTACAGCAGGATCAAAAAGACTTTCCCCAAGTCTTCCCAACGGTTCTACTTGGCACAAACACTAACTAAACACAAAAAACACAACCAAAACAGAGGCTAGATAAATTATTTATTACTAAACAGGAGAAAAAAGCAAGGAATAAAAATAAAATTGGGTAGCCTCCCAACAAGCACTATCATTTAACGCCCTTAGCTAGGCATAAAAGCAAGGATAGATCTAGGTATTGCCATGATAATGATAAGATAAATCGCGAAAGCTCATCTCATACTCCCTACATTCAGAAGCAAGCTTCGTTTGTGGCAAGGAAAAATAATCGAAAGGGCTAAATTTAATGGGACAAAAGTCCCCAAGATCAAGCTCGGGAGGTACTGGTTCCTCCTTTGGCCCCTCATATTGCACAATCAATTCTTCATTATAAGCATTATTTTGGCAAAAAGTTATGAGCCTTTGTTCAAGGGAAAAACCTAGCCCATTGTTCTGGATGGCAAAATTATCATTAAGTTCGGAGATCCTATTAACAAGAGCATCGGTAGGAACCTTTTTTCTAAGGTTTTCATTAAAAGCAACATGATCTAAAGATCGTAAACGCATAATATCTTCTTGATAGAAAAGAATTGCTTGTGTGGGAGGACGGCCGGCATCCACCCTATAATGCGCAAAAATTTCATTGGCCTCTTTTATTATAAATCTGAACTCATGAGCTAAAAAGATGGTCGCTACTCGCTTAACAGAAGAATGCTTAATATTAGAAAATTCTAGGAAAATCCTTTGTATGGAAGGATGCATATGTAAAAGTTGTCTCTCGAGTTCAACTATGAGCAAGGATATAGCATCTGCGAGACTACTAGTTTCATGAAGGATAGATCCACTCATAGTGGGCAAAGCACCGGCACAAGTAAAGAAATCTTGAATAACTCACTTCCCAATAATATTACCGTTGCCAATACGAAACTTTTTAGTGTGCAAAATAATAGGATTTTCAAGAGGATCGTCAATAGCACCAAAGTTTTCCATATTATTATCCTTATCAATGATAACCTCCCCAGTTTCAGACATGATGGCAGCAAATTGCAAAAAGAACAAGCACACAGAAGGTAGGAAGGAAAAAGAGGTGAAAGGAAAAGAGAGGGCGAATAAAATGGCAAGGGTGAAGTGGGGGAGAGGAAAACGAGAGGAAAATGGCAAATAATGTAATGCGAAGGATAAGAGTTGTGATGGGTACTTGGTATGTCTTTACTTGGCGTAGATCTCCCCGGCAACAGCGCCAGAAATCCTTCTTGCTACCTCTTGAGCACTGTGTTGGTTTTCCCTTGAAGAGGAAAGGATGGTGCAGTAAAGCAGCGTAAGTATTTCCCTCAGTTTTTGAGAACCAAGGTATCAATCCAGTAGGAGACCACGCGCGAGTCACCTCGTACCTACACAAACAAATAAGAACCTCGCAACCAACGCGATAAAGGGGTTGTCTATCCCTTCACGGCCACTTGCAAGAGTGAGATCTGATAGAGATGATAATAATAAGATAAGTATTTTTGGTATTTTTATGATATAGATTTAAAGTAAAGATTGCAAAATAAATGGTAATGGAAATAACGGTAGATTAATATGAGGGAAGATAGACCCGGGGGCCATAGGTTTCACTAGTGGCTTCTCTCAAGATAGCATAAGTATTACGGTGGGTGAACAAATTACTATCAAGCAATTGATAGAAAAGCGAATAATTATGAGAATATCTAGGCATCATCATGTATATAGGCATCACGTCCGTGACAAGTAGACCGACTCTTTCCTACATCTACTACTATTACTCCACACATCGACCGCTAACCAGCATGCATCTAGAGTATTAAGTTCATAAGAACAGAGTAACGCCTTAAGCAAGATGACATGATGTAGAGGGATAAACTCATGCAATATGATATAAACCCCATCTTTTTATCCTCGATGGCAACAATACAATATGTATCGTTTCCCTTTCTGTCACTGGGATAGAGCACCGCAAGATTGAACCCAAAGCTAAGCACTTCTCCCATTGCAAGAAAGATCAATCTAGTGGGCCAAACCAAACTGAAAATTCGAAGAGACTTGCAAAGATAACCAATCATACATAAAAGAATACAGAGGAGATTCAAATATTTTTCATATATAAACTTGATCATAAACCCACAATTCATCGGATCTCGACAAACACACTTCAAAAGAAGATTACATCGAATAGATCTCCACAAAAATCGAGGAGAACTTTGTATTGAGATCCAAAGAGAGAGAAGAAGCCATCTAGCTAATAACTATGGACCCGAAGGTCTGAGGTAAACTACTCACACATCACCGGAGAGGCCATGGAGTTGATGTAGAGGCCCTCCATGATCGATGCCCCCTCCGGCGGAGCTCCGGAAAAGGTCCCAAGATGGGTTCTCTTGGGTACAGAAGGTTGTGGCGGTGGAAATAGGGTTTCGTGGTGCTCCTGGATGTTTTCGGGGTATGTCAATATATATATATAGGAGGAAGAAGTAGGTCGGTGGAGCAACGAGGGGTCCACGAGGGTGGAGGGCGCGCCCCCTACCTCGTGGCCGCCTTGTTTTTTTTCTTGACGTCCACTCTAAGTCCTCTAGATCACGTTTGTTCCAAAAATCTCGTTCTCGAAGGTTTCATTCCGTTTGGACTCCGTTTGATATTCCTTTTCTACGAAACACTGAAATAGGCAAAAAACAACAATTTGGGTTGGGCCTCCGGTTAATAGGTTAGTCCCAAAAATAATATAAAAGTGTAAAATAAAGCCCATTAACATGCAAAACAGATAATATAATAGCATGGAACAATCAAAAATTATAGATACGTTGGAGACGTATCAGCGGCCTAGCCGGTCGCCAAGAGTCGGATGATCAACGGGCAGCGGGGAAGCGCGCCTCTCTCTTCTAGGAGGCAGCGGCAGCGGATCATCGCCCCGCCGTTCGACTGCTCGAGGGTGGCCGTCTTGGTCGTGCTCGATGGTGATGCAAGTCCAGCTGCGGCTAGCAGCCGGCTCCTTGTCTCGTCTATCGCGGGCGCCGCCTGTCGGTGTCTGGGAGGTCGCGCCATGCTCTTGGCGAGGGCGCGGGTTCTCAACCCAATGGTTAAGATCTTCCGCTCGACAGACGGCTTCTTGCTGCGCAGCAGCCGCATCGATAAGCTGCTGAACGCGCTCCGTCATGTAGCGATGCTCATCGCCCTCCAGGTGGTCCAGCTCGTCTGCTGCCGCCTGGGCAGCGCGTATGTTCTCCATGGGCGTGGCGTAGACAGGGCGGCCCACTCCAAACATGCTGGCGACAGCCCCGCCTCGCTGCCTGGCCGTGCCTGCTCGGCTAGGCCCAGCAGCAGTCGGCATGCCGCCGACAGCGCGATCAACCTCACGCTGAAAGGCCTTGGAGAGGCGTCTCATGGTAGCCAATTTCTTGGCGTTCTCCTCGAACAAGACGCGGCAGGCTTCCAGCGTCTCGGCATCCGCATCTGCAGCAATGGGTGTGGACAGGTCCTGCATTGCCGCCTGCAATGGGTCCTGGCCGGCTCCTCCGGAACCCCCATTGTGGCTGATGACAAGCACCTCCGTGACGGTGCTGCCACCGCTCTCTGCTCAGGGAGGCGGATCATCGATGACCACCACGTTGGTGGGGAAGGAATCAAAAGAAACCGTGTCGGTGTCGACAAGCATCGGGTCAGTGGAGCCAACCGACTCCAGATCGGTGGATGGCTCATTGGCGATATGAATCTTGCCGAGAAGGTCGACGAAACAGCTCTCGGAGCTGGCCGCCCCCGCATCAGGTGCAGGCTCGATGGAGAGGCGAAGTTCGCCAACAACATCGGCGAGGCTGGCCGCTGCGCAGGCAACCTCCGTGTTGTGCAGCGCATCGGCACAGATGCCATCGGGCGAGCCGGGATGGCTGCGCTCGCGAGGAAGGAACAAGGTTCCCGTCCAGAATAGTTCTCCGGACGATGGTGCACCTAGACCCATGGTGGGCGCCAAATGTCAGGGGTGTCGTGCGACATATGCCAAAGGGTGGCTTATCATGGAGGGGGCTAATAGTACATCGCTGGTGCCAGGAAACGGGATGAGGCGAAGAATTGCACGCCGGCGAATCTTACCCAGGTTCAAGGCTCTCCTAGGAGATAACACCCCCAGTCCTGCTCTGTGGGGTCTCCGCATGATCACTATAGCAACAAGAGTGGCTACAAGATTGCTCCTAGAGCTGTTTCTCTAGAGGAGGAAGAAGAACAAGGCTAGCCCTAGCTCCCTCTCTCTGTGTGTGGGTGAAATGAACTAAGGTCTGAACCCTTTGCATGGGTGCCCTAGGGGGTTTATATAGGCCTACCCCTAGGGGTACAATGGTAATCTGGCCAGGTGTTGGCCCCATCTGTCTGTGTCTATGGTCGTCGGCTTCTTCGCCGGTCGCTGGGGCCCGCCGCTTGGTGGGCCCGGTTGGTTGTCTTGTATTTGGCCGACAGGCCGGCCCCACCGCTTGCGGGTCTAGCCGGCTGCTCAGCACTGTAGCGATGCTGGTAATGATGCACACTTTGTTAGGGGAGGCGTGGCTACATTACCGCCGCCTGGCGGGCGGTCACTGTAGCCATCCCCCCATCTCTTCTGATTAATGGCGCATGGACTTTGAGGAGAGGAAGGCCGCCTGGTCAGGAGCCAGCCTCTCCTCGAGCCTCGCCGCCTTCTGACTTCTCACGGACAGGAAGGGCCCACCACTTGTGGGCCGTACTGACAGTCCGTAGTGGGGGCATGGCCCTCTCTATTATGGGTGATGTCACGGGTCGTACATCAACAGTGCCGTGCCAGTCGGGGGGCGTCCACCCGTACGAGGCACTGTGGCCATGCTTGGCCCTAGATTCGGGGGTGGCTGTCAGCACTGTAGCCATGCCACGCCCCATCTCGTCGTCATGATGTGGTGCAAACTTTGAGGGTGCTTCGGGCCGCTTGCTGACGGCCGACCTCTCTAGAGGCCTCCTGCCAGGAGTCGGCCCACTTTGAGGCCGCCCTCTGGGCCTTGCCGTCTTCTTCCGTTCATCCACTGAGACTAGTCGGCCGTAAGAAAGCGGCTAGTTGATCATTTGGTCTTGAGGGGCGAAGCCGGCCCCAATGTCTTGAAATGCCATGGGGAGCAGAAGAGGCTACCCCTGGTTAATTACTCCGACAGGTTGAGTGAACTTGTTCCTTGAGTCTGCCATCTATAGAGAAGAAAATGGAGAAGAGTCGGAAATGAGTAGAGAAGAGTATCATGTGGCTTGTCCTAGTGGTCGCGTCCTACAGTCAGCGTGTGCTCTAATACCATCTTGTAGCTACCCGACCTCAGACGGTCAAATCTCTGTGCTGAAGTGTCATCCCTGGATCGGCATTGCTGACACACACAGTACTCGAGGATTTATAATAGAGTTCAATCACACACTTATTACATCGAATGTCTCAAAAGAGAACTTATTACAATAATATGGCTGAAGGCCATCTAAATAGGATAACAGCGGAAGCTTCGAAGGTAGAAGAGTCCATCCAACTCCACCGCAAAACTGAGTGCATGACAACGACCTAGCGCACCTTACTCTTCGTCTGAAAATTCTGCAACATAATACGTTGTAGCCTGTGTAGGTCAGCACATGGAATATGCTGGCAAGATAACACTATAGAGCAATGAGCAAATAACAGCTATCACTACATGCATATATGGCTGGTGGAGGCTCTATGGTTATCATTTGCATAAAGCTATTTTTTCCTACGACAAAGGAATATGTTTTATTTATCTACCGGGTTTGCTGAAAACATTGAGAAGGTAACCCCAACTCAATCCCAATTAAAATTTATCAACCCAACAAATTAATTAAGTAAAGTGATGAGATCAACATAATAATTCAAGTACCAGATACTCAAGATGTCCATAACCGGGGACACGTCTAATCATGATTAGTTTGTACACTCTACAGAGGTTTGCGCACTTTTCCCCACAAGACTCGATCTCCTCTGTTGAATTTCTCGCACTGCAGGATGTTTGAGAAACGGATGACCGAGACACAGTCTTTCCGAAGAGGTCCCCTTAACTGATAGATAGGCTGGTACACCTACATTCCCCTACATCTGCTAGCCCATCATGGAAAGGATTCCCACAACTTACTCAACTATGCCAGAGCCCATAATGGCTTGTGGCTGCACACGGAAGTTTCTAGCATGAACAATTTTATGATCCCCTTTGAGCCTGGGTGGCGAACCATAGGAAAATCACACGGATACCCCGGGATCTCCTTGGACAGCACTAGATTCCCCAGGTGCCCACAAACCAATCCACCTAGATGTGTATTAAAATAGCCACCTTAAGTTAAACCTTAGTTAACAATAACTCTCACAAATTTCATGAATTCTCTCAAAACCAAACCACGTCTACAAGCATAGCATAGCAGTGTAAGCATAACGTAGTAGCACCCATGGTTTGAAATAAAAGGCAATAGGTTCCTACCTCGTCTACTACTTCCCAAATACCCACATGTTATCAATCCTACTCATGCAATGTATTAGGGTTGAGACTAATGCATAAAAACTGGGTAGTAAAGGGATATGATCAAAGTGTTACTTGCCTTGCTGACAATCGGAAAACCCGAGTGATTCGTAGTAGCAAGCCTCGCACTCCGGAAACTCTATCATGGACAAACAATAGCATACATAAGCACTCAAGCATAAGATGTGAAAGTAAATCCAAAATAAAAGATCCAAACTGAAAGTCCAAGTGAAGAGCTTCGATTTGCAAAAAGAAACAATCGAATCGGAGCTACGAAACTCAAACTGTGATCAAAAGAAGTTCAAATACAAATCTGCTTGAAACCAAATTTTAAATTTTCAAAATCATGTTCAAGTTGATTATCTGGAAAGAGGGAAACAAGACGAACATTTTGCCGTTGGTTTCACTGGATTTGGACAAACGAGCAAAAAGTAGTGAAGGTTTGAAAATTAGGGACTAATCTGTGATAAAACTTATTACGGATAGTCCCTAGCCGAAAATAAAACTAAAAAGAAAAACTAAGGAACGAACATTCATTAACAGAACCTAACGAACGAATATGTTCGCTAACACATAGAATCGGGTGAATGTTTACCAATTATACTAGAACAAAAACGAAAAACTGATCTAAAAGCTAAACCGACAAAACCAAAAAAACCGAAAGAACCGACTGGTTCTTACCGGTCAACGGCGTCGGCGGCGGGATCCGGCGGTTCTGGCGTCGAGTGTCGGTGGCGAGGTGACGGCGAGCGGCGATGCGGCAGCGGGCGGTGGTGGCTTCATGGCGCGGGGAGGCGGCGCGGGCGGCGGCGGCGCCAAGCAGCGACGGCGGCGGCTTCAGCGGAGGCGCGAGCGGCGGTGGGTGACGGGGTGAGGAGGAGCGGGACGGCGGCGACGGCTTATAAGGAGGGCCCTGGGGGGTCCTCGGCTTGTGCGAGGGGGTGGCGAGGCCGACCCGGACTCCTCCTCGCCGGAGTCCGGCGCCCGCACGGGAGGAAGGCGGTGGCGGCTCGAGCTGGTCCGGTTGGGCTTCGGCCCAGTTCGGTCCGGAGGTTTTTTTTAAATAATTTCACCGAACGGAAAAATCCAAAAAAATAAAATAAATAAAAATCCTAAAATCCCAAAAATAATTTTTCACGGTTCTCTACTTATATTTAGGACAGCATGAAGATTTTTCTGGGCAAAGCATGCAATTTTGAAAAAATGCAATTTTTCCCTAATTTAATAAAATAAAATCTCAATAAAATAATCAAATAAAATAAATATTTTTATTTAAAATTAAATTTCCATTATTTTCTTTATTTTGAAGAAGTCATATTATCTTCTCTCAATATTTTATTTATTTCGAAATAATTGGAAAAATTAATTTCAAATAAAAAACCACTTTGATCCAATTTGCCAATTTTGAAAATTCAAAATGGAATTTTATAAAACCTCCAACTCTCTCAAATGGTCCTTTAGTTGCTTAAGGTCTTTTAGGATCAAAATGTCCAAATAAAAATCAATTAAAATGCAAAGAGCATGGATGCATATGATGACCTAATGACTAACATCCAAATTGAAAATTGGGAGGTTACAAAAATGGTGTGTTGGTGTTCAAAACGTAGTACCTTATAAATTCGGGTACGACGGAGTTTATAACAAATTACATTCTAATTTTCAAGGTTTAGGGTTCGAATGCTCTTATCGAAATCCATTGATTATTTCTCCGTGTGTGCTCTCATTGTAGTGAACTATGAGAGCATGAACGGGAAAAAATGATCACATATAAATATATTCCGTTATGTATGGGTTAATCTAAAATTTCTTCAAGCCAAAGGTGGTGAACAAGAAAGTTCATTTCATAGAAACATACATTTTTTCCGTTTCGATCATCTCAATCCCATGACATGTGGAAGTTGTCCGCTTTCATCCGTACTGAGGTAGTACTCTATATAAATTGTAGCAGGAAATTTCAAAGAAAAAGGAAGACAATGCCATTTCAAACATTGTATCACAAATAGTAGAAATATTACAAGCTTCAAATTCCAGTATGACAAGGCCCAAACTCAGAGATTACAAGGTTCAAACTGATATTAGAGATCAAATTCATCTTCTTCAGAATATTTGTCATGCACTATTTCTGTGAAGGGATCAGCCACCGAGAAGTCATATATCGGCTTGATAGAATGACTTCCGAATAACCTGTCATTTGAAATTACAAACTGAAATTCAGCTTGTGCAGAGCTTTTTCCATTCAGCTGAAGACACTTGCGTTGGTCAGCAAACCATTCATTTCTGCGCACCAAATATAGGACAAACCTCATTACCTTCAGCACACTTGCTTTCTGAACAAAGAACCCAATGAATTTAATCGCTTGCGTGGTGCCTTGGTACTCGTTCAAAGTAATTTATGTCAGATGGAGACCAAGCCAATCAATTGGATTGTTATATTGTGCCACATTTTCCACTTTTGGGCCTGCTTGCATCTGCAAATGAAGACAACACATTAGTGCCTAGATGCAGTGTTGAACATTACGGACCTCTTTGATTTGTTGGGTTTATATAATACACAAATAGAGTGACATGCCATCTTCGATTGTTCATGATTAACATCTCAAAAAATATATGTATTGAAATGCTCCAAAATTCCTTTAGAAATCGTACATTTGTCATTGTAATCATGGGTAAAAGTACCAAAAAATTGAACTACATGTGGTTATCAATTAACAGGAAAGGAGCATCACCTCGATGTATAGCTTCTCCGTGCATGGAAAGCATCTGAGGAATCTAACAACTTGATCCAGAACAGGGACAATAGATTGTAGTGCCAAGATCTTCACTATGCGTAGAGACGGGGTCATGCTTGTGGGAATCATTTTCTGGATGATAGCCAAACATAGATCAACAAAATTAGATACAATATGATGTATAATAAGAAGGTGAAGAAGAAGACTGTTGTACATGAAGGGATATGGATCTAGTTACAAGTTCGGAGTATTTAGCACATGAATAGCCCAATATTATCAATTTCGACATCAATGACCATGATTCTTGTTGGACCTTTTTTATCAAGCACGAACAATCTCTCATGGAAAGGTGCATTCTCAATTACCATATCATGAAACACCTCAATGATGTCTACTACACAACTTTATTCTTGTAGACACGTGTTGGGCCTCCAAGCACAGAGTTCTGTAGGACAGTAGCAATTTTCCGGACCTAAGGTTTATCAATTCGTGGGAGGTGTAGGATGAAGATGGTCTCTCTTAAACAACCCTACAACCAAATAATAAAAAGTCTCTTGTGTCCCGAACACACACAATACAATGGCAAATTGTACAGGTGCACTAGTTCGGCGAAGAGATGGTGATAAAAGTGTAATATGGATGGTAGAAATATATTTTTATAATCTGAATAAATAAAAACAGCAAGGTAGCAAATGGTAAAACGGAGCACAAACGGTATTGCAATGCTTGAAAACAAGGCCTAGGGTCCGTACTTTCACTAGTGCAATCTCTCAACATGCTAATATAATTGGATCATATAACCACCCCTTAAAGTGCGATGAAGAATCACTACAAAGTTCCTATCTAGCGGAGAACATAAGACAAAATTATTTGTAGGGTACGAAACCACCTCGAAGCTATTCTTTCCAATCGATCTATCCAAGAGTCCGTACTAAAATAACACCAAATAATTCCAGGTTCATAATACACAATCCAACACAAAGAACCTCAAAGAGTGCCCCAAGAGTTCTACCGGAGAAACAAAGACAAGAACGTGCATCAACCCCTATGCATAGATTACCCCAATGTCACCTCGGTAATTCGCGAGTTGAGTGCCGAAACATATATCAAGTGGATCAATACGATACCCCATTGTCACCACGAGTATTCATATGCAAGACATATATCAAGTGCTCTCAAATCCATAAAAGTATTCAATCCCATAACACGAAATCTCAAAGGAAAAACTCAATTCATCACAAGATGGAGAGGGGAAAACACCATATGATCTGACTATATTAACAAAGCCCGCGATACATCAAGATCGTGACATCTCAAGAACACGAGAGAGATTAAACACATAGCTACTGGTACAAACCCTCAGCCCCGAGGGTGGACAACTCCCTCCTCATCGTGGTGGCCGCCGGGATGATGAAGATGGCCACTGGAGATGATTCCCCCCTCCGGCAGGGTGCCGGAATGGGATCTAGATTGGTTTTCGGTGGCTACAGAGGCTTGCGGTGGCGAAACTTTTCATCTAGGGTTAACCCAAGGGTTTTTGGAATATTTGGGAATTTATAGGGTGAAGAGGGGTGCGGAAGGCCACCGAGCTATCAATACTTTCCTAACTCCAAAGGTTATGAAAATTTTCCACACTGTAGAAAATTTATCAGAGCTCAGTTTGCAAAAAGTTTGAACATTTTATCACATTTTGACTTTTCTAGGGATTTTTTGCAACAGCGGTAAACTTTCTGTTTTTAAACAGCAACATGTATACTTGCAAAATAAGCATGGCAAAGGCTATAATTGCCACTTCTATTGAAATAAAAGATGCAAAACATTATTCAAAATAACATCAAGTAAATCCTAACAAAATAGAATGACGCTCCAAGTAAAACTCATATCATGTGACGAATGAAGACATAGCTCCAAGTGAGGTTACCAATAATGTTGAAGACGAAAGAGGGGATTCCTTTCGGGGCATCCCCAAGCTTAGTTGCTTGGATCTTCCTTGAATATTAACTTTGGGTGCCTTTGGCATCCCCAAGATTAGGGTCTTGTCACTCTTTATTCTCCTCATATCGACATCTCACCCAAAACTTGAAAACTTCAATCACACAAAACATAACGGAACTTTGTGAGATAGGTTAGTATGATAAAGAGCAAACCATTTCACTTTTGGTACTGTCAAAGACAAGATTAATAATTGTTATCACACAATTCCTACTGTAGAATATCATTTCCACAATTTATATTGAGCAATATAAGCCATGGTAATTAGAAAACAAGCAAACTATGCATTGAAAATAGAATCTGTCAAAAACAGAACAGCCTGTAATAATATGTACTCCCACCATACTTATGCTACCCCAAAAATTCTGAAAAAATAGGAAAACCTGGGTAATTTGTTTATTAATCTTCTGAAAAACGAATCAGCATTTTATCACACTTCTGTTAAAAATGAGAAGTGTTTTCCTGAGCGCAAAAGTTTCTGTTTTTCAGCAAGATCAAATCACCTATCACCGTAGACCATCCCAAAGGTCTTACTTGGCACTTTATTGAAACAAAAGATATAAAACATGATTAATACAGTAGCCTAATCATGCGAACACACAAAAACAGTAGGTAAAAGTGTTGGGTTGTCTCCCAACAAGCGCTTTTCTTTAATGCCTTTTTAGATAGGCATGATGATTTCAATGATACTCGCATAAAAGATAAGAATTGAAACATAACGAGAGCATCATGAATCACATGACAAACACATTTAAGCCTAATATGCTTCCTATGCTAGGGATTTTGTGAGCAAATAAATTATGGGAGCAAGAATCAACTAGCATAGGAAGGCAAAACAAGTGCAACTTCAAAACTTTCAACACAAAGAGAGGAAACTTGATATTATTGCAATTCCTGCAAGCATAAGTTCCTCCCGCATAGTGATTTTCAGTAGCATCATGAAGAAATTCAACAATATAACCATCACATAAAGCATTCTTTTCATGACACAAAAGCATAGAAAACTTATTACTCTCCACATAAGCAAATTTCTTCTCATCAATAGTAGTGGGAGCAAACTCAACAAAATAACTATCATGGGATTGAAAATTAATATCATGATGACAAGTTCCATGGTTATCATTATTATTTATAGCATACATGTAATCACCATAATCATCATAGATAGCAACTTTGTTGTCATAATCAATTGAAACCTCTTCCAAAATAGTGGATTCATCATTGAAAAAAGTCACGACCTCTCCAAATCCACTTTCATCAATATAATCATCATAAATAGGAGGCATGCAATCATCATAATAAATTTTCTCATCAAAACTTGCGGGACTGAAAATATCATATTCATCAAATATAGCATCCCCAAGTTTATGGCTTTGCATATCATTAGCATCATGGATATTCAAAGAATTCATACTAACAACATTGCAATCATGCTCATCATTCAAATATTTTGTGCCAAACATTTTATTGACTTCTTCTTCTAACAATTGATCACAATTTTCCGAACAATCATTTTTCAAGAAAGATATTATAAAGATGATCAATAATATGATGCAACCTCAATTCCATTTTTATGTAGTTTTCTTTAATAAACCAAACTAGTGATAAAACAAGAAACTAAAAGATTCAATTGCAAGATCTAAAGATATACCTTCAAGCACTCACCTCCCCGACAACGCCGCTAGAAAAGAGCTTGATGTATACTACACAACTTTATTCTTGTAGACACGTGTTGGGCCTCCAAGCGTGGAGTTTTGCAGGACCGTAGCAATTTTCCCTCAAGTGGATGACCTAAAGTTTAACAATCCATGGGAGGTGTAGGATGAAGATGGTCTCTCTCAAACAACCCTGCAACAAAATAATAAAAAGACTGTTGTGTCCACAACACACCCAATACAATGGCAAATTGTATAGGTGCACTAGTTCGGCGAAGAGATGGTGATAAAGTGTAATATGGATGGCACAAATATATATAATCTGAATAAATAAAAACAGCAAGGTAGAAAATGGTAAAATGGAGCACAAACGGGATTGCAATGCTTGAAAACAAGGCCTAGGGTCCGTACTTTCACTAGTGCAATCTCTCAACGTGCTAATATAATTGGATCATATAACCACCCCTCATAGTGCGATGAAGAATCACTCCAAAGTTCCTTTCTAGCAGAGAACATAAGACGAAATTATTTGTAGGGAATGAAACCACCTCGAAGCTATTCTTTCCGATCGATCTATCCAAGAGTTCATACTAAAATAACACCAAATAATTTCAGATTCATAATACTCAATCCAACACAAAGAACCTCAAAGAGTGCCCCAAGATTTCTATCAGAGAAACAAAGACAAGAACATGCATCAACCCCTATGCGTAGATTACCCCAATTTCACCTCGGGAATCCGCGAGTTGAGTGCCAAAACATATATCAAGTGGATCAATACAATACCCCATTGTCACCACGAGTATTCGTATGCATGACATATATCAAGTGCTCTCAAATCCATAAAAGTATTCAATCTGATAAAATGAAATCTCAAAGGGAAAACCCAATTCAGCACAAGATAGAGAGGGGAAAACACCATATGATCTGAATATATTCAGAAAGCCCGCGATACATCAAGATCGTGACATCTCAAGAACACGAGAGAGAGAGAGAGAGAGATTAAACACATAGCTACTGGTACAAACCCTCAGCCCCGATGGTGGACTACTCCCTCCTCATCATGGTGGCCGCCGGGATGATGAAGGTGGCCATCGGAGATGATTCCCCCCTCCGGCAGGGTGCCGGAACGGGGTCTAGATTGGTTTTCGGTGGCAACAGAGGCATGCGGCGGCAGAACGTCTGATCTAGGGTTACCCCGAGGGTTTTTGTAATATTTGGGAATTTATAGGGCGAAGAGGGGGTGCGGGAAGCCACCGAGGTGGGCACAACCCACCTGGGCGCTTGGGCCCCTAGGCGTGCCCTGGTGGGTTGTGCCCCCCTCGGGGCACCCCCCCCCCCCCAGGTGCTGCTCTGGCCCATTGGGAGTATTCTGGTCCATAAAAAATCCACCGAAAGATTCGCGGTGTTTGGACTCCGTTTAATATTGATTTCCTGCGATGTAAAAACAAGCAAAAAACAGCAACTGACACTGGGCACTAGGTCAATAGGTTAGTCCCAAAAAATGATATAAACTTGCTATAAAATGATTGTAAAACATCCAAGAATAATAATATAACGGCATGAACGTATCACTCAACTAAACGCATGTTGCGGCACCAACAATGCACATAAATCATACGGACATTCGTCAAGGAGATGTGGAGGCTACTAAACCCATCCATCACGTGAAGATGAAGGAACTCGAGCATTGTACAGCTGAGGAGCAGGCGCTCCATATCCTCCTTCGAGATGCTGACACCCAAGAGCTCGAGGTGCTTGAGTTTAGTGAGATGAAGAGCGGGCTTGGCATTAATCTGGGGGGGGGGCACTACGTGAACCTAGCGAGGCCAACATGGTGATACGTCTCCAACGTATCTATAATTTTTTATTGGTCCATGCTGTTATTTTATCAATCTTGGATGTTTTATAATCATTTTATAGTCATTTTATCTCATTTTTTGGTACTAACCTATTGACATAGTGCCTAGTGTGATTTCCTGTTTTTTCCGTGTTTTTTACATCACAGAAAATCAATATCAGATGGAGTCCAAATGCCATGAACTTTACCGAGATTTTTATGGACCAGAAGGAACATGTTGGGCACTGGTTGCACCTGGGGGGAGTTCCGAGGAGGGGACAACCCACCAGGCGCGCCCTGGTGGGTTGTTCCCTGTAGCGACCAGACCTCAAATGGTCCAATCTCTGTGCTCAGGTGTCATCCCTGGATCAGTAATGCTGACACCACACGGTACTTGAAGGATTTATAACAGAGTAGCAATCACACACTTATTACATCGAGTGTCTCAAAAGAGAACTTATTACAATGAATATGGCTTAAGGCCATCTAATAATGATAACAGCGGAAGGCTTGGAAGATAAGTGAGTCCATCAACTCCAACGACATCACTGAGTATAGAACAACGACCTAAAAGGCACCTTACTCGTCGTCTGAAAAGTCTGCAACATGAACGTTGCAGCCTGAAATGGGTCAGCACATGGAATATGCTGGCAAGGTAACACATAGAGAGCAATAAAAGAATAATGCTATACTACATGCATATTTAGCTGGTGGAAAGCTCTATGGTTACAGTTTTGCGTAAAGACAATTTTCCCTACTGCAAAGGAGTAAATTTTATTTAATTAACTATCATGGTAGTTGTTAAACATTGAGAATGGTTGGCAGCATTCTCAATCCCAATTAAGCATCATCATTAAAAACCCAGCAATTTAATTTAGAGTAACATGATGAGATTCACATGATAATCCAAGTACTAGATACTCAAGATGTCCATAACCAGGGACACGGCTAACCATGATTAGTTTATACACTCTGCAGAGGTTTGCGCACTTTTCCCCACAAGACTCGATCTCCTCCGTTGGATTTCTCGCACTACAAGGTGTTTGAGAAACGGATGACCGAGACATAGTCTTTCAGAAGCACTAGCACCTTACGACCGGGTAGACCGTACCACCTACATCCCCTACATCTGCTAGTCTACCACTATAAGAGTTCACACGACTTAGTCAACTATGCTAGAGCCCATAGTAGCTTGTGGCTGCACACGGAAGTTTCTAGTATGAATAATCTCATGATCCCTTTGAGCCTGGGTGGCGGTCCAAAGAAAAACAGGCAATCGCTGGAATACCCAGGTGCCTCAATCCAATCAGATGTGTATTTAAGTTGCCACCTTAGATAAACCATTAATTTAACATTCTCACATCTGTCATGGATTTCACTCATCCAATCCACGTCTACCAGCATAGCATGGCATAAGAAGCAAACGTAGAAGTAACTCCCAAAGGTTTCATAATAAACAGGTAATAGGTACTACCTCATCTACTTCCCAAACCCACAATTTAATTAGATCCTAAATCAATGCAATGTGTGAGGATTGATCTAATGCAATAAAAACTGGGTAGTAGGATGGTATGATCAAAGTGTTACTTGCCTTGCTGATGATCCGTGAAACCTAGCGATTCGAAGTAGCAACCGGCGCACTCCGGATACTCTATCGCAAACAAACAAGCACACAATAAGTACTCATCTAATGCACAGGTAAAACTCGAATAAGAGATCTGACCAGATAGTTCAACTTAAGAACTCCGGTTGGCAAAAAGAACCAAATCGAACGAAGCAACGAAAGACAAACGGCAAAAGAAAAAGGCTTCGTTTACTATTCTGGATCTAGGGTAATTTTTACTGACGCAAAAACTTGTTTGAGTTGGTTAAAAGGAAAGAGGGTTTCGAGATGAAACTCCAGGCGCTTGAATCGCCTGATTCCGACAAACGGCGAAAAGTTAAACTAAAACGAACATCGAATCAAAAATCGCGATCAGAAAAATCACGGATTTAATCCGAGAAAAGAAAAACGACGAACGGGTTAACGAATGGACGTTCGTTAACTGGAAGTAAACGAAGAACGCGTTCGTTAAAACGAACGGACGAGCGAATGCTTGCTAAATAAATAAACCGGAGAAAAACTGATCTATTAAAAAACGAAAACTCGGGTTTTCTAAAAAAACGAACGACTTTTCTCAGAAAACCGGGGCGGTGGCTACCTCGGCTCGGGGCTCTGGCGGCGGCGGGTGGTGCGGGGCGGCGGCTGCGACGCGACGGCAGGGCGGCAGGCGGCGCGGGGCAGCGTGCGGCGGCGGCGGGTGTGGGGCTGCAGGGGTGGGGGTCCGGCGGGGTTTATAAAGGGGGGGAGGCAGCGACTTGGGGAAGGGGGCGGCCTCGAGAGGCGGGTCCTCCTTGGACTCGGCGACAGCGGCGGTCGGGACTCCTGTCCCGACCCGGGCGGGAGGCGGCGGCGGCTGGCTGGGCCGGCCTGCTCGGCTGGGCCCTTGGCCCAGTCGGGCGCGGGGTCTCTTTTTTTTAAACAATAACGCTGCAACTAAAAAAATGCTAGAAAAATAAATAAAATTCTAAAAATGCCAAAACAAATTTTCACCGCCTAAATAAAATATTTAGAACAGGATGAACATTTTTCTTGGCCCTAAATGTAATTTTTGAAAACGTGCATTTTTCCTAAATTCAAATAAAATAGCAAATAAAACCAAAATAAAATATTATTTGATTTTTTATTAAATCCCCAATATTTCTTTATTTTGGGAAAGTCATTTTATTCCCTCTCTCATAATTTTTTATAATAGAAATAATTGAAGATAAAATAAATAAAATCAAATGATCCTATTTTCAAAATTTGAGACAACTCAAATATGAAAATAACGAAATCCCCAACTCTCTTCGAGGGTCCTTGAGTTGCGTGAAATTTCTAGGATCAACCAAAATGCAATAAATATGATATGCAATGATGATCTATTATATAACATTCCAAACTAAAAATTTGGGATGTTACAAACCTACCCCCCTTAAGATGAATCTCGCCCTTGAGATTCGGATTGGCTAGAAAATAGGTGAGGGTGGTCCTTCAACAGATCTTCCTCCCGTTCCCAGGTGGCTTCATCCTCCGTGTGGTGGCTCCACTGAACTTTGCAAAACTTGATAACCTTGCTGCGGGTGACTCGGCTGGCATACTCAAGAATCTTGACTGGTTTCTCCTCATAGGTCAAATCACTGTCCAACGGAATCGCTTCCAGCGGCACTGTATCTCTTAACGGTATATCAGCCATGTCTGCATGGCACTTCTTTAACTGGGAAACGTGGAACACGTCGTGAACTCCTGACAATCCTTCGGGCAATTCCAACTTGTAGGCTACTTCTCCCATACGCTCCACAACTTTGTATGGTCCTACAAAGCGTGGCGCTAACTTTCCCTTAACTCCAAAACGCTTAACTCCTCGAAGTGGAGATACTCAAAGATAAACTCGGTCTCCGACTTCGTAAACTGTCTCCTTGCATTTTGAATCTGCGTAGCTCTTCTGCCTGGACTGAGCTACCTTGAGCCTATCGCGAATCAATTTTAATTTCTGTTCAGACTCCTTAATCAGATCTCGTCCAATCAACTGACGGTCTCCAACTTCATCCCATGAAAACGGGGTCATGCACCTCCTTCCGTACAAGGCTTCGAAAGGGGCCATCTTCAAACTGGATTGATAACTGTTGTTGTAAGAGAACTCTGCATATAGCAAATTGTCGTCCCAGCTAGATCCATAATCTAGCGCACAAGCTCTCAGCATATCCTCCAAAATCTGATTGACTCTCTCGGTCTGTCCATCTGTCTGCGGATGGAAAGTTGTACTGAATTCTATCCTGGTACCCAAAGTTTTGTGCAACTGATTCCAGAACTTTGAGGTAAACTGGGTTTCTCTATTTGATACAATGCTCCTTGGAACTCCATGCAGACATACAATTCTGGTCATGTATATCTTTGCCAACTTGGCACTAGTATAGGTAGTCTTCACTGGGATGAAATGAGCTACCTTGGTCAAACGATCGACTACAACCCATATCGAGTCTAGCCTGAGCGAGTTCTGGGCAATCCTGTGATAAAATCCATGCCTAGCTTATCTCACTTCCATTTAGGTATCGGCAATGGCTGTAGCAATCCTGCTGGCTTCTGATGCTCTGCCTTTACTCTCTGACATACATCACAAACTGCTACATACTCCGCAATATCCTTCTTCATTCCGGTCCACCAGAAAATATCCTTCAAATCTAAATACATCTTGGTATTTCCTGGGTGAATCGAATATGGTGAATCATGGGCCTCTTGCGGAATCAATTTCCTGATCTCTGAATCATTAGGCACATAAATCCGGTCTTCAAACCATAGGGTATCGTGCTCATCCTCACGAAATCCTTTAGCTTTTCCTTTGCTTATTTTCTCCTTAATAGAGGCAATCTCCTTGTCAGTCTTCTGGGCTTCTCTGATCTTATCCATCAAAGTAGACTGAATCTCTAATGCTGCTACATAGCCTCTCGGGACTATCTCCAAACATAGCTCACGAAGATTTTCGGCTAACTCTCTTGGTAAATCTCCCGTCATTAAGGTGTTGACATGGCTTTTACGGCTCAATGCGTCAGCTACTACGTTAGCCTTTCCGGGGTGATAATGCAATCTCATATCATAATCCTTGATGAGATCCAACCATCTCCTTTGCCTGAGATTCAACTCCTTCTGCGTGAAAATATACTTCAAACTTTTGTGATCCGTGTACACCTCACAATGGTTTCCAATGAGAAAATGTCTCCAAGTCTTCAATGCATGCACTACGGCTGCTAACTCCAAATCATGCGTAGCATAATTAAACTCATGAGGCTTAAGCTGTCGTGAGGCATAGGAAACAACTCTTCCTTCTTGCATAAGCACTGCTCCAAGTCCTCGACGTGAAGCGTCGCAATACACCTCATAATCCTTGGTCTGATCTGGCAAAATCAACACTGGTGATGTAACCAAGCGTTTCTTCAACTTGGAAACTAGCCTCACATTCCTCGGTCCATATGAACTTGGTATCCTTCTTCAACAACTCCATCATAGGTTTCGCAATCTTCAAGAAATTTTCAATGAATCTCCGGTAGTATCCTGCAAGTCCAAGAAAACTCCGGATCTCTCCAACTGTTGTTGGCGCTTCCCAATTTGTCACAGTGTCAACCTTGGTGGGATCCACTGCTATACCTTCTCCGGATATGACGTGTCCGAGAAATCCAAATTCCTTCAACCAAAACTCACATTTGCTAAACTTGGCATATAACTGATGTTCTCTGAGCTTACCAAGTACCAAACGCAAATGCTCCTTATGCTCCTCTTCATTCTTCGAGTAAACCAGGATATCATCAATGAACACTACGACAAACTTATCCAAAAACTCCATGAACACTTTGTTCATCATGTTCATAAAATATGCAGGTGCGTTAGTCAGACCAAATGACATAATGGTATACTCATACAGCCCATACCTGGAGGTAAAAGCCGTCTTAGGTATATCATGTTCTCGAATCTTCAACTGATGGTACCCTGATCGCAGATCGATCTTGGAAAATACCTTAGCTCCTTGCAATCTATCAAACAGATCATTGATCATCGGTAGTGGGTACTTGTTCTTGATGGCTACTTCATTCAATCCTTGGTAATCAACGACCATCCTTAACGATCCATCCTTCTTCTCTACTAGAAGTACTAGCGATCCCCAAGGTGAAGAACTTGGGCGAATATATCCTTTATCCAGTAACTCCTTAATTTGCTTCTTAATCTCTTCCAAATCCTTTGCGGGCATCCTATATGGTCTCTTAGATATTGGCCCTATGCCTGGCAAAAGCTCAATCAAAAACTCAATATCTCTATCCGGTGGCATGCCTGGCAACTCTTTTGGAAATACATCAGGGAACTCCTTCTCTACTGGTACTTCCTCCTGCACAACTCCTGTTAGGCAATTTACTTGAGTCCTTTTCGGCACATGCCGGGATACATACTTGATCCTTCTTCCTTCTGGGGTGGTAAGCAAAATTGACTTACTGGCACATTCAATGTTCCCTTCATACTTCGATAACCAATCCATGCCTAATATCACATCCAATCCTTGAGATTCCAATACTATTAGGTCTGAGGGAAATACGTAGTTACCAATCCTTAATGGTAACCGATCACACCATAGACTAGCCATATAGTCTGCTCCAGGCGAGGTTACTAACATGGGTGACCTAAGGGCTTGGGTTGGTAGTTTATACTTATCCACAAATCCCCTTGATATGTATGAATGTGATGCACCAGTATCAAAAAGAACGAGTGCAGTAAATGACTTAACCAAAAACTTACCTATTACTGCATCGGGCTGGGCTTCAACCTCCTCCACATACGTGGTTCACATGTCCCCTGTTGAAAGGGTTCGGCTTCTTCCCAGAGCTTCCATTGCCATTTCCATTCTGGGCTTCAGGACATTCATTGGCATAATGTCCGGTCTTCTGGCACTTAAAGCAAGTGACTTGGCTCAGGTCTCTCTTGGCTGGGGTTGATGGGTTGCTGCAGTTCTGGCCATTGCTTCCTCCATTCCCATTACCATTCTTGGTGCCATTGTGATTATGCGAGCTACCTCCTCCATGGGTATGCTGAAAATGTCCTCCCGACCTAGGGGTAAAACGTGGCTTCTACTGAGCTCCAGAATTGTACTTCCCTTGTCCATACTTCCTCTTGCGGTTTTCAATTTGCTGCTACTTCCCTTCAATCATGAGAGCACGATCTACCAACTCCTGGTAGTTGTTGAAGGTTGCTACCATCAACTGCATGCTCAACTCATCATTTAGTCCTTCTAGAAACTTCTCCTGCTTAGATGCATCCGTAGCAACGTCATCTGGGGCATAACATGCAAGCTTACTAAAGTCCTCCACATACTGGCCAACTATCCTTCCTCCTTGGCGCAAATTGCGAAACTCTCGCTTCTTCATGGCCATAGCTCCTGCTGAAACATGGGTAGTACAGAAAGCCTGCTGGAACTGGTCACATGTGACAGTGTCGACAGGGAAGGTGGCTGTGAAATTCTCCCACCATGATGCTGCGGGTCCCTCAAGCTGATGTGCGGTGAACTTCACCTTTTCCGCATCTGCGCATCCTGCCGTGGTCAACTCTGTTGCTGTCTTGCGGAGCCAATCATCTGCTACTATCGGCTCGGTGCTACTGGAAAACACCGGCAGATTCAGCCTAAGAAAATGGGCTAAGTGGTCAACAGCAGGTGGTGGTGGTGGTGGTGGGTTGTTGTTGTTGTTCCCCTGATTCTGATTCTGGACTAGCAAATGCATCAATGTGTTCTGCTACTGGATCAACTGAGTGAGCTCCGGTGGGAAGGTAAATCTGGGGTCACGTCTCGGAGGCATCTGAGGGTTTAGAAAAGATGAGATTTAAGAATAGAGAGGGGTCTAGAGAGAAAACACTACCCATATGCACATGAGGCAAAAGCAAACAATTCACTTCATTCAATCAAACAAGGGCATACAATCGATCTAACTATCGCAAAAGTGCTCGGACTACTAAATTTACATGGTGGACTACTTCTACTGTTGGGGTGGTCTACTAGAAATATCTTCGTTTGCAGACTCCATGATATCTGCTCCAGCTTCATCAACATAGTCATCATCGCTATCATCTGGATCCGAGTTGGTGTCGTCGATGATGATGTAGTCTTCTGGGTGAATCTCCTTGGGTTCTTCGTCTTCTTCTACTAGTGTAGGGCCTCCCATAAATATTCCGATCTTCATTGTTAGGTCGGCATTCTTGTCCACTAGTACATCGATTTCCTCTTCATAATCTTCACGTGTAGCCTTGATTTCTTCCTCCAGTTCCTTGATTCTTGTCTTCGCTTTCTTCAGTTCTATCATGTCGGCGCACATCTGGTTCTCCTAACATCGAATGTGCTGGTTTAACTCCTGGATAAAAGCTGCAATTGATCTATCCTTCCTGGTGCTGATCATCTCCCAGTGCTCATCTCGGCGCCCACAAATCTGGTAGATAGTATCCTTGAGATCATTGCGGTAAACTTCTCCAATGCGTCCCATGGCGATGTGAGCTGCCATGCTCTTTCCTAGACTCCATGTTGGTGCATCAAAAGAAAACTCTATGGGTTCAGTGACTAGCATGAACGTCCTTCCTGGAACTTGAACTTGAATCATCCAGCGCTCTTCTTCCGGAAATGTGGCATTGTAGGTCCTGGTGAAGCTTGGTACTCCTATGTTCAGGTATCTAGTGACTTCCTTCAAGTGACGTCCAAAGGGCGTATCTTCATCCGGTTGTGTGAACTTGTTCCTTGCATCCGTGATCCTAAAAGAGTAGAAAAGATGAGAGGTCAGAATGAGAAGAGTGAGTAGTGATCTAGGTCTTTAGCTTAGTGGTCGTGTACTACAGTCAGCGTGTGCTCTGATACAATCTTGTAGCGACCAGACCTCAAATGGTCCAATCTCTGTGCTCAGGTGTCATTCCTGGATCAGTAATGCTGACACCACACAGTACTTGAAGGATTTATAACAGAGTAGCAATCACACACTTATTACATCGAGTGTCTCAAAACAGAACTTATTACAATAAATATGGCTTAAGGCCATCTAATAACGATAACAACGGAAGGCTTGGAAGATAAGTGAGTCCATCAACTCCAACGGCATCACTGAGTATAGAACCACGACCTAAAAGGCACCTTACTCGTCGTCTGAAAAGTCTGCAACATGAACGTCGCAGCCCGAAACGGGTCAGCACACGGAATATACTTGCAAGGTAACACATAGAGAGCAATAAAAGAATAATGCTATACTACATGCATATTTGGCTGGTGGAAAGCTCTACGGTTACAGTTTTGTGTAAAGCCAATTTTTCCCTACTGCAAAGGAATAAATTTTATTTAACTATCATGGTAGTTGTTAAACATTGAGAATGGTTGACAGCATTCTCAATCCCAATTAAGCATCATCATTAAAAACCCAACAATTTAATTTAGAGTAACATGATGAGATTCACATGATAATCCAAGTACTAGATACTCAAGATGTCCATAACCGGGGACACGGCTAACCATAATTAGTTTATACACTCTGCAGAGGTTTGCGCACTTTTCCCCACAAGACTCGATCTCCTTCGTTGGATTTCTCGCACTACAGGGTGTTTGAGAAACGGATGACCAAGACATAGTCTTTCAGAAGCGCTAGCACCTTACGATCGGGTAGACCGTACCACCTACATCCCCTACATCTGCTAGTCTACCACTGTAAGAGTTCGCACGACTTAGTCAACTATGCTAGAGCCCATAGTAGCTTGTGGCTGCACACGGAAGTTTCCAGTATGAATAATCTCATGATCCCTTTGAGCCTGGGTGGCGGTCCAAAGAAAAATAGGCAATCGCTGGAATACCCAGGTGCCTCAGTCCACCCAGATGTGTATTTAAGTTGCCACCTTAGATAAACCATTAATTTAACATTCTCACATCTATCATGGATTTCACTCACCTAATCCACGTCTACTAGCATAGCATGGCATAAGAAGCAAACGTAGAAGTAACTCCCAAAGGTTTGATAATAAACAGGTAATAGGTACTACCTCATCTACTTC
Organism: Triticum aestivum; assembly: GCF_018294505.1. Taxonomy (NCBI): domain Eukaryota; kingdom Viridiplantae; phylum Streptophyta; class Magnoliopsida; order Poales; family Poaceae; genus Triticum; species Triticum aestivum. Next base: position 478,743,418 of record NC_057797.1, on the reverse strand, counting down.
CCAAACCCACAATTTAATTAGATCCTAAATCAATGCAATGTGTGAGGATTGATTTAATGCAATAAAAACTTGGTAGTAGGATGGTATGATCAAAGTGTTACTTGCCTTGCTGATGATCCGTGAAACCTAGCGATTCGAAGTAGCAAGAGGCGCACTCCGGATACTCTATCACAAACAAACAAGCATACAATAAGTACTCATCTAATGCACAGGTAAAACTCGAATAATAGATCTAACCAGATAGTTCAACTTAAGAACTCCGGTTGGCAAAAAGAACCAAATCGAACGAAGCAACGAAAGACAAACGGCAAAAGAAAAAGGCTTTGTTTACTATTCTGGATCTAGGGCAATTTTTACTGAGGCAAAAACTTGTTTGAGTTGGTTAAATGGAAAGAGGGTTTCGAGGCGAAACTCCAGGCGCTTGAATCGCCTGATTCCGACAAACGAGCGAAAAGTTAAACTAAAACGAACATCGAACCAGAAATCGCGATCAGAAAAATCGCGGATTTAATCCAAGAAAAAGAAAAACGACGAACAGGTTAACGAACGGACGTTCGTTAACTGGAACTAAACGAAGAATGTGTTCGTTAAAACAAACGGATGAGCAAGCGCTTGCTAAATAAATAAAACGGAGAAAAACCGATCTATTAAAAAAACGAAAACTCGGGTTTTCTAAAAAAACGAACGACTTTTCTCAGAAAACCGGGGAGGTGGCTACCTCGGCTCGGGGCTCCGGCGGCGGCGGGTAGTGCAGGGCGGCGGGCGGCATGCGGCGGCGACGCTGGCGGCGTGGGGAGGCGGCGGCGGGTATGGGGCTGCAGGGGGGTCCGGCGGGGTTTATAAAGGGGGAGGCGGCGACTTGGGGAAGGGGGCGGCCTCGGGAGGCGGGTCCTCCCCGGACTCGGCAACGGCAGCGGTCGGGACTCCTGTCCCGACCCGGGCGGGAGGCGGCGGCGGCTGGCTGGGCTGGCCTGCTCGGCTGGGCCCTTGGCCCAGTCGGGCGCGGGGTCTTTTAAAAAAAAACAATAACGCTGTAACTAAAAAAACCTAAAAAGATAAATAAAATTCTAAAAATGCCAAAACAACTTTTCACCGCCTAAATAAAATATTTATAACAGGATGAACATTTTTCTTGGCCCTAGATGCAATTTTTGAAAACGTGCAATTTTTCCTAAATTCAAATAAAATAGCAAATAAAACCAAAATTAAATCTTATTTGATTTTTTATTAAATCCTCAATATTTCTTTATTTTGGGAAAGTCATTTTATTCCCTCTCTCATAATTTTTTTATAATAGAAATAATTGAAGATAAAATAAATAAAATCAAATGATCCTATTTTCAAAATTTGAGACAACTCAAATATGAAAATAACGAAATCCCCAACTCTCTCCGAGGGTCCTTGAGTTGCGTGAAATTTCTAGGATCAACCAAAATGCAATAAATATGATATGCAATGATGATCTATTGTATAACATTCCAAATTGAAAATTTGGGATGTTACATTCCCACCTCGGGTGCCCCCCCCCTCGGACCGCCTCTTTGCTCTATAAATACCCCAATACTCCAGAAACCCTAGAGGCATCAACGAAATATTCATCCAGCCGCCGCAGAGTCCAGAACCACCAGATCCCATCTGGACACCATCTCGGATGGGGTTCACCACCACCATTGGTGCCTCTTCGATGATGCGTGAGTAGTTCTTTGTATACCTTCATGTCCGTAGTTAGTAGCTATATGGCTCCATCTCTCTCTCTTGATTCTCAATACAATGGTCTCCTGAAGATCCATATGATGTAACTCTTTTGCGGTGTGTTTGTTGGGATCGATGAACTTTGAGTTTATGATCAGATCAATCTTTTTATATCCATGAAATTATTTAAGTTTCTTTGATCTCTTTTATGCATGATATCTTATAGCCTCATATTTCTTCTCCGATATTTGGGTTTTGTTTGGCCAACTTGATCTATTTATCTTGCAATGGGAAGAGGTGCCCGGTAGTGGGTTCGATCTTACGGTGCTTGATCCCAGTGACAGAAGGGGAACCGACACGTATGTATCGTTGCTACTAAGGATAAAACGATGGGGTCTATCTCTACATAGATAGATCTTGTCTACATCATGTCATCCTTCTTATTGCATTACTCTGTTTCTCCATGAACTTAATACACTAGATGCATGCTGGATAGCAATTGATGTGTGGAGTAATAGTAGTAGATGCAGGCAGGAGTCGGTCTACTAATCTTGGATGCGATGCCTATGTAATGATCATTGCCTGGATATCGTCATAGTTATTTGAGGTTCTATCAATTGCCCGACAGTAATTTTTTTACCCACTGTTTGCTATCTTTCTCAAGAGAAGCCACTAAATCTACTACCAATTTTTGGCATCGTTATCCGAGAGGGATTGACAACCCCTTTAACATGTCGGGTTGCAAGGTGTTGTTATTTGTGTGCAGATGTTGTTTACGTTGTGTTGCTTGGTTCTCCTACTGGTTCGATAACGTTGGTTTCATCACTGAGGGAAATACCTACCTTCGTTGTGCTACATCATCCCTTCCTCTTTGGGGAAATACCGATGTAGTCCTAGCAGACAGGAGTTTTCTGGCATTATAGTCAGGGAGCAATCAAAAGGAATTTCTGGCGCCGTTGCCGGGGAGGATCTTCAACATATACCATGTTCCTAATCACAAATGTCATCTCCTTGAAATTTACATTATTTTCCATTTGCCTCTCGCTTTCCTCCCCCCACTTCACAAAATTTTGTCGTTTTATTTGGCTCTTTTCTGTTTGCCGTTTTCTTGTCGGATCTGTTTTTGAGTGCAATCTTGTTGTCTGGTCATCATGACTCAAGAGAACACCAAGTTATGTGATGTCTCAAATACCAACAACGATGATTTTATTGGCACTCCGCTTGCTCCTCCCGCCGCTCATGCGGAGACTTGTGATATTAATACTACTTTGCTGAATCTTGTTATCAAAGACCAATTTTCCGTTCCTCCTAATGAGGATGTCGCGTCCCATCTTAATACCTTCATGGAATTATGTGATCTGCAAAAGAAAAAAGATGTGGATAATGATGTGGTCAAGATGAAATTATTTCCATTTTCTTTGTGTGATTCTGCAAAAATTTGGTTCTCTTCTTTGCCTTGCAATAGTATCGATTCTTGGAATAAGTGCAAAGATGCCTTTATCACTAAGTATTTTCCACCTGCGAAAATTATTTCCCTTAAAACCTAGATCATGAATTTCAAGCAACTTGAATATGAGCATGTTGCACAATCTTGGGAAAGGATGAAAATGATCCTAAGGAATTTCCCAACTCATGGGTTAAATCTTTGGATGGTCATACAAATTTTCTATGCGGGATTGAATTTTATTTCTCGTAATCTTTTAGATTCCGCCACGGGTGGTACTCTTATGGAAATTACTTTGGGTGAAGCCACCAAATTGCTTGGGAATATTATGGAAAATTATTCGCAATGGCATACCGAAAGGGCTCCTACTAGTAAAAAAGATAATTCGGTTGAAGAAATTTCTTCTTTGAGTGAAAAAGTTGATGCTCTTGTGAAATTGGTTGCGAGTAGAAGTGCTCCTATTGATTTTAATGATATGCCTTTGTCTACTTTGATTGAGCAAAATAGTGATGCCATAGATGTGAATTTTATTTCTCGAAATAATTTCAACAACAATGCTTATAGAGGTAATTTTAATCCTAGGCCTTTTCCTAGTAATTCCTCTAATAATTATGGTAATTCCTATAGAAATCAATCTTATAATGATAATAATAAGAAGAAGAAGAAGAACACCTCTGATCTTGAGAATAATATTAAAGAATTTATCAATACACAAAAAGTTTTCAACACTTCCATAGAAGAAAAGTTGAGTAAGTTTGATGATTTGTCTAGAAGTGTTGATAGAATTGCTCATGATGTGGAAAATCTCAAGATAAAATTTGTGTGCCTAAAGTAGATGAATCAATTAAATCTCTTTATGTTTCCATGGATGAAAGTAAGAAAAGAAATGCTATGCTTAGAGCTAAAAGAGAATTTTTAGAAAAAACGTTTTCTAGTGATTTCTTTCATAAAAGTGATGAAGATCTTAAAATTATTGGTGTTTCTTCTATTGATTCCTTGTTTAGTAAAATTAATATTGATGAAAAAGGACTGGAGAAGAGTCAACTTTAGGTAGAAGGCGTCCCAATGATTCGGAGGGTGAAAATCTTGTTGAGAAAATTAATAAAAGTGGGTTTGAAGAGGTCAAAACTTTAGCTAGTGATGTGCCCACTCTTTTGGATTACAAAGACTTTAATTACAATAGTTGCTCTTTGATTGATTGTATTTTTTTGTGTCAATCCATGATAAATTCGCCCCATGCTTATGAACAAAATAAAGCTTTTACTAAACATATTATTGATGCTATGATGAAAGCTTTTGAAGAAAAATTGGAATTAGAAGTTTCAATTCCTTGAAAATTGCATGATGAATGGGAACATACTATCAAAGTCAAGATTAAAATTTATGAGTGTTTTTCTTTGTGTGACATGGGTGCTAGTGTTTCTACAATTCCGAAATCTTTATGTGATGTGTTTGGTCTTACCGATCTTGAATCATGTTCTTTGAATTTGCACTTAGCGGATTCTACTATTAAAAAGCCTATGTGAAGGATTAATGATGTTCTTATTCTTGCAAATAGGAAATATGTGCCCATAGATTTTATTGTTCTTGATATTGATTGTAATCCGTCTTGTCCAATTATTCTTGGTAAACGTTTTTACGCACTATTGGTGTCGTGATTGATATGAAAGAAGGCAATATTAAGTTCCAATTTCCTTTGAGGAAGTGTATGGAACACTTTCTTAGAACAAGAATTAAGCCACCATATGAATCAATAATGAGGGCATCTTATGGATCTCAAACCAAAGATGACAAAACTTAGATCCTTGCTTTATGCCTAGCTAAGGGCGTAAAACTATAGCGCTTGTTGGGAGGCAACCCAATGAATAAAATTTATTTTTGCTTTTTGCTTCCTGTTCTTGTGTGTTATCACAATTGTGCTACTTTTATGATTGTTTTTTTGTGTTTTAATTAGTGTTTGTGCCAAGTAAAGCCTTTAGGACCTTATTGGGTGATAGTTGTTTGATCTTGCTGAAAAAACAGAAACTTTTACGCTCGCAAAAGTATTTTTAATTTTTTACCAGAGAGCGATAAAATACCCATTCCACTTGCAGTAGATCAATATATAAATTTCTCAGGTCTTCCTAATTTTTCAGATTTTTGGAGTTACATAAGTATTCGAAATAGTCAGATTGCTATAGACTGTTCTGTTTTGACAGATTCTGTTTTCTTTGTGTTGTGTGCTTATTTTGATGGCTCTATGGTTTTATTTGATGAATTTTTGCCATAGAAATTTGGAATGCAGTAGATATAATACAAAAACAAAATATGAATTGGTTTTATACAACACTTATAGTAGTGATTTATTATTCTTATACTAACGGATTTCACGAAGGTTTTGTTGAGTTTTGTATGATTGAAGTTTTCAAGTTTTGGGTTATCTTATGATAGATGAAGGAAGGATGGCAGATCCTAAGCTTGGGGATGCCCTGGCATCCCAAGCTATTATCCAAGAATGAGCAACCAACTAAGCTTGGGGATGCCCCCGAGTGGCATCCCCGCTTTCTTGTAACGATCATCGGTATTTTACTTGAAACTATATTTTTATTCGTTACATGATATGTGTTTTGCTTGGAGCGTGTTGTATGATATGAGTCTTTGCTGGTTTTATTTTGTGTTTTAAGTCATCATTCCTTGCTGGACACACCTATATTAGAGAGCCAAAATTATGTCATGACTTGTTAGAATTGCTCTCTATGCTTCACTTAAATTTTTATGAGCTATGGACTTGCTCTAGTGCTTCACTTATATCTTTTTGAGCACAGTGTGCTTTAGTATTTTTGAAGAAATGCTCTCTTTCTTCACTTAGATTTATTAGAGAGTTAGTAAAATTTTCAAGAAATTCTCTCTTGCGTCACTTAAATTAATTTGAGAGAAAGAAAATTTGTTATGCTCATGATCTTCGCTTATATTTGTTTGAGCTTATGAAAAGCAACATGAAAATTAGTCCCAAAGTGATAGATATCCAAGAAGGATAAAGAAAAATAAAAAAAATGTCATGAAGATCATTGGACAAAATAAACTTGATTCTTAGTAATAGTTTTGAGATATGATGATGTGATATGTGAGTTATGTTGATGAGTAATTGTGCTCTAGTAAGAATATTGGTGTTAAGGTTTGTGATTCCCTATGCAAGCACGAAAGTCAATAGTCATGCAATGAAATTATATCCTACTTATGGTGCATTATTCGGTGTTATTTATGATTAATGCTTGCTTAGATTATCTGTTTCTTAGTTGGTCGCTTCCCAATCTTTTGCTAGCCTTCATTTTGCACTAAGTATGATCACTACTTGTGCATCCAAAAACCTTTAACCCGGTTTTGCCACATGAGTCCATTATATCTACCTATATGCGGTATTATTTTGCCGTTCTAAGCAAATTTGCATGTGCCATCTCTAATTTTCAAAATAAACTTCTCTTTTGTGTGTTTGTTTCACTCATGGAGTGGTGAGAGGTGGCTAATATTTTCCATGCTAGATGTGTTATTCTCAAGATGAGTGTTTATTCACTTGTCATTGCACGAGAGTAAGGCAAAGGTCTTAGGGATGTCTGATACGTCTCCAACGTATCTATAATTTATGAACTATTCATGCTATTATATTATCAACCTTCGATGTTTTATATGCATTTATATGCTATTTCATATGGTTTTTGGGACTAACCTATTAACCTAGAGCCCAGTGCCAGTTTCTGTTTTTCCTTGTTTTTGAGTTTTACAGAAAAGGAATATCAAACGGAGTCCAAATGACGTGCCAATTTTTGACAATTTTTTATGGACCAAAAGAAGACCCCGGAGTAAAAGAGTTGGGCCAGGAGAGTCCCGGGCGTCCACGAGGGTGGGGGCGCCCCCCCCAGGCGCGTGGGTCTGCCTCGTGGACGACTCGGGCACCTCCTTGACGTGAGACCGACACCAAAAATTCCTATAAATACAGAAACCTCCATAAATTAACCTAGATCGGGAGTTTCGCCGCCAGAAGCCTCCGTAGCCACCAAAAACCAATCTAGGCCCTCTCTGGCACCCTGCCGGAGGGGGCCATCATCATCGGAGGACATGGAGGAGGATCCCGGAGGGGCCATCATCACCATGAAGGCCAAGGACCAGAGGGGGGACCTCTCCCCATCCAGGCGGGAGGCCATAGAGGAGGAAGCACAAGGGGAGAACCTCTCGTCCTCTCTCTTGGTGGCACCGGAGTTCCATCCGGAGGGGAATCGTTGCCGCGGTGATCGTCTTCATCAACATCACCATCATCATTACCATCATCATCTCTTTTACGCGTCCACTCTCCCGCACCCCGCTGTAATCCCTACTTGAACATGTCGCTTTATGCCACATATTATGATCCAATGATGTGTTGCCATCCTATGATGTTTTGAGTAGATATCCTTTGTCTTTGGGTTGATTGATGATCTAGATTGGTATGTGTTGTATGTTTTACTTTGGTGCTGTCCTATGGTGCCCTCCGTGTCGCCCAAGAATGAGGGATTCCCGCTGTAGGGTGTCGCAATACGTTTATGATTCGCTTTTAGTGGGTTGCGTGAGTGACTGAAACACAAACCCGAGTAAGGGGGTTGTTGCGTATGGGATAAAGAGGACTTGATGCTTTAATGCTATGGTTGGGTCTTACCTTAATGATCTTTAGTAGTTGTGGATGCTTGCTAGAGTTCCAATCATAAGTGCATATGATCCAAGAAGAGAAAGTATGTTAGCTTATGCCTCTCCCTCATATGAAATTGCAATGACGACTATCGGTCCTGTTAACAATTGCCTAGGACAATTCCGCACACCAATCCACCATTATTCCACACTCGCTATTTATAATATTTAGTAATATATTCTAACTTTATGATAACAGCACCTACTTTCGTATTTTAGCTCTCCGATATCATGCAAAGTTATCTACTCCATACCCACAACGTAGTTTTATTTCTCGTTTCTAGTTGGAAGCAAACGTTCGGTGTACGTAGAGTCGTATCAGTGGCAAATAGGGCTTGAGAGAATATTGATCTTACCTTTAGCTCCGTGTGGATTTGACATTCCATACTTATCACTTCCACCTTTGGAAATTTCTACGATGGTTCCCTGCACTTGGGGATTATCAAGCTCTTTTTCCGGCGCCGTTGCCGGGGAGCAATAGCGTGGGGTTGATATTCTCGTGTGTTCTTGTTTGCTTTCTTCACTAAGTAGATTTTGTTTTTCCTCTTTGTTTCTATTTAGTTGTGGGTGAAACATACAAAAAAATTAAAAGAATGAAAATACAAAAAGAATTACTTGCCTCTCATGCCTAAAAAGTTTTTCAAAAAGAGAAGTGATTGGAAAGTTATGCATTGAAGAAGTGAGGGCCGACCTTGAGCACTCGTGTTCATGCTCACGGAAACAATGTAGAGTTTTTCATGGAAGTTTCTCTGTAAATAATTATCCCCTCATATGTATCTATTGTATTATAAAAATATTGTGGCAAGCTTTGGTTTTAGGATGATTAGATTGATTGTTTGCTATGTGCAGAACAAAAACAGAAACTTTGGCTGTAGCGCGTGATTTTACATTTTTTTACTGGAAAGTCAAATGGGTCTGAAACTTTTTTCAAATTACTTCTGTACAAAATTTTCAAATTGTTAAATTTATTTCATAATTTTTGGAGTTACATAAGTTTACTAAACCTCCAGATTACTACAGACTGTCCTGTTTTAGACAGAATCTGTTTTTCGTGTGTTGTTTGCTTATTTTGATGAATTTATGGGTAGTATCGGGGAGTATGAACCATGGTGAAGTTGGAATACAGTATATATAGTTCTAATATGAAATTGTAATGAGTTTGCAACAGTACCTAAAGGTAGTGATTTTTTTATTATACTAACGAATCTCACAAAGTTTTTGTTAAAAGTTTTTGTGGATGAAGTGTTCGAAAACGAGGAGTTACCGATGTGAGAAGAATAAAGAGAGGCAAGAGCTCAAGCTTGGGGATGCCCAAGGCACCCCAAGTAAATATTCTAAGGATACTCAAGCATCTAAGCTTGGGGATGCCCCGGTTGGCATCCCATCTTTCTTCTTCAACAATTATCGGTATACCTCGGTTTTTGTTTTGTTCACATGATTTGTGTCCTTTGTGTTTTTCTTTTTATTTAAGAACCATGCTAGTATGAGAATGTCCATTCATCAATACTTCGTGTGCTTCAGTTATATCTTTTAAGTATGATCTTATAGAATTTCTCTTTGAGCTTCACTTAAATCTTTTGAGTATGGTTTTATAGAATGCTTCGTGTGCTTCACTTATACATTTTGAGCTTGGATATTGGTTAATTTATATTAATTATAGAATGCTCCATGAGCTTCAATTATATCTTTTGGAGTATGAATAATACTATCATCTAAAGCGGGTTTGGAAGAGTGTCAACTTTAGGAACTAGTGATCCCGCTATTCCGAATGAGAAGGATTTTGCTTATGTGGAGAGTAGAAAAATTTCTATGCTTGTAGATCATGAAAAGAATGCTTTATGTGATGGTAATATTGTTTAACTCATCCATGATTCTACTGAAAATTATTATGAAGGAGGAATACATGCTTGTAGGAGTGCAATAATATCAAGTTTTCCTCTCTATGTGCTTAAAGTTTTGAAGTTATACTTGTTTTGCCTTCCTATGCTAGTTGATTCTTGTTCCCATAAATTGTGTGCTCACAAAATCCCTAGGCATAGGAAGTGGGTTAAGTTTAAATGTTCTAGTCATATTCTTCATGATGCTCTCTTTATGTTCAAGTCTTATCTTTTATGTGAGCATCATTGAAATCATCATGCCTAGCTAAAAGGCATTAAATAAAAGCGCTTGTTGGGAGAGAACCCAATATTTATCCTTACTGTTTTTGTGTGTTTACATGATTAAGATACTGTAGTAATCATTTTTTATAGCTTTTGTTTCAATAAAGTGACAAGTAAGACCTTTGGGAAGATTTGGGTGAAAGTTAATGTGATCTTGCTGTAAAAAACAGAAACTTTGCGCTCACAAGTTTAGCTGCCATTTTATACAGAAGAGTGCTTTGGTGCTGATTCTTTTTGAATAAGATTAATATACAAATTACTCACGTACACCAATTTATTTCATAATTTGTTGAGTAGCAGAAGTATGGTTAGTGTTCAGATCATTACAGACTGTTCTGTTTCTGACAGATTCTGTTTTCATTGCATAGTTTGCTTGTTTTCTAGTTTCTATGACTTATATTCCTCAATATAAATTGTAGAAATGATATGGTACAGTAGGCATTGTGTGAGAACAATTATGAACCTTGTATTTGACAGTACCAAAGTGAATGGTTTACTCTTTATCATACTAACCTATCTCACGAAGTTTCGTTAAGTTTTGTGCGACTGAAGTTTTCAAGCTTTGGGTGAGATATCGATATGAGGAGAATAAGGAGTGGAAAGACCCTAAGCTTGGGGATGAACAAGGCACCCCAAGGTAATATTCAAGGAAGACTCAAGCGCCTAAGCTTGGGGATGCCCGGAAGGTATCCCCTCTTTCGTCTGCAAAACTATCGGTATACCTTACTCGAAGCTATATTTTTATTCGTCGCATGATATGTGTTTTGTGATGTCTACTACACAACCTTCTTATTGTAGACGTTGTTGGGCCTCCAAGTGCAGAGGTTTGTAGGACAGTAGAAAATTTCCCTCAAGTGGATGACCTAAGGTTTATCAATCCGTAGGAGGCGTAGGATGAAGATAGTCTCTCTCAAGCAACCCTGCAACCAAATAACAAAGAGTCTCTTGTGTCCCCAACACACCCAGTACAATGGTAAATTGTATCGGTGCACTAGTTCGGCAAAGAGATGGTGATACAAGTGCTATATGGATGGTAGATAAAGGTTTTTGTAATCTGAAAATATAAAAACAGCAAGGTAAGTAATGATAAAAGTGAGCATAGACGGTATTGCAATGTGTTGAAACAAGGCCTAGGGTTCATACTTTCACTAGTGCAAGTTCCCTCAACAATAATAACATGATTGGATCATATAAATATCCCTCAACATGCAAAAAAGAGTCACTCCAAAGTCACTAATAGCGGAGAACAAATGAAGAGATTATGGTAGGGTACGAAACCACCTCAAAGTTATCCTTTCTGATTGATCTATTCAAGAGTCCGTAGTAAAATAACACGAAGCTATTCTTTCCGTTCAATCTATCCTAGAGTTCGTACTAGAATAACACCTTAAGACACAAATCAAACAAAACCCTAATGTCACCTAGATACTCCAATGTCACCTCAAGTATCTGTGGGTATGATTATACGATATGCATCACACAATCTCAGATTCATCTATTCAACCAACACAAAGAACTTCAAAGAGTACCCCAAAGATTCTATCGGAGAGTCAAGATGAAAACGTGTGACAACCCCTATGCATAGGTTCATGGGAGGAACCCGCAAGTTGATCACCAAAACATACATCAAGTGGATCAATAGAATACCCCATTGTCACCACGGGTATCCCACACAAGACATACATCAAGTGTTCTCAAGTCCTTAAAGACTCGATCCGATAAGATAACTTCAAAGGGAAAACTCGATCCATTACAAGAGAGTAGAGGGGGAGAAACATCATAAGATCCAACTATAATAGCAAAGCTCGTGATACATCAAGATCGTACCACCTCAAGAACACGAGAGAGAGAGAGAGAGAGAGATCAAACACATAGCTACTGGTACATACCCTCAGCCCCGAGGGATAACTACTCCCTCCTCGTCATGGAGAGCACCGGGATGATGAAGATGGCCACTGGAGAGGGATTCCCCCTCTGGCAGGGTGCCGGAACGGGTCTAGATTGGTTTTCGGTGGCTACGGAGGCTTCTGGCGGCGGAACTCCCGATCTATTGTGCTCCCCAAAGTTTTTAGGGTATATGGGTATATATAGGAGGAATAAGTACATTGATGTATCTACGGGCTGTCCACGAGGCAGGGGGCACGCCCAGGGGGTGGGCGCGCCCCCCACCCTCGTGGGAAGCCCGGGACTCTCCTTGTCCATCTCCGATACTCCGTGGGCTTCTTCTGGTCCAAAAATAAGTTCCGTGAAGTTTCAAGTCAATTGGACTCCGTTTGATTTTCCTTTTCTGCGATACTCTAAAACAGGGAAAAAACAGAAACTGGCACTGGGCTCTAGGTTAATAGGTTAGTCCCAAAAATCATATAAAATAGCATATAAAACATCCAAGGTTGATAATATAATAGCATGGAACAATCAAAATTATAGATACATTGGAGATATATCAGCATCCCCAAGCTTAATTCCTGCTCGTCCTCGAGTAGGTAAATGATAAAAACAGAATTTTTATTATGGAATGCTACCTAACATATTTATCCATGTAAATCTCTTTATTGTGGAAAGAATATCCATATCCATAAGATTCAAGACAAAAGTTTAATATTGACATAAAAATAATAATACTTCAAGCATACTAACAAAGTAATCATGTCTTCCCAAAATAACATGGCCAAAGAAAGCTATCCCTACAAAATCATATAGTCTGGCTATGATCTATATTCACCACACAAAATATTTAAATCATGCTCAACCCCGATGACAAGCCAAGCAATTGTTTCATACTTTTGATGTTCTCAAACTTTTTCAATCCTCACACAATACATGAGCGTGAGCCATGGACATAGCACTATAGGTGGAATAGAATGGTGGTTGTGGAGAAGACAAAAAGGAGAAGGTAGTCTCACATCAACTAGGTGTATCAACGGGCTATGGAGATGCCCATTAATAGATATCAATGTGAGTGAGTAGGGATTGCCATGCAACGGATGCACTAGAGCTACAAGTATACGAAAGCTCAACAAAAGGAACTAAGTGGGTGTGCATCCAACTCGCTTGCTCACGAAGACCTAGGGCATTTTGAGGAAGCCCATCATTGGAATATACAAGCCAAGTTCTATAATGAAAAATTCCCACTAGTATATGAAAGTGATATCATAGGAGACTCTCTATCATGAAGATCATGGTGCTACTTTGAAGCACAAGTGTGGTAAAAGGATAGTAGCATTGTCCCTTCTCTCTTTTTCTCTCATTTTTTTGGGCCTTCTCTTTTTTATGGCATTTCCCTTTTCTTTTTTCGTCCAGAGTCTCATCCCGACTTGTGGGGGAATCATAGTCTCCATCATCCTTTCCTCACATGGGACAATGCTCTAATAATGATGATCATCACACTTTTATTTACTTACAACTCAAGAATTACAATTCGATACTTAGAACAAAATATGACTCTATATGAATGCCTCCGCTGGTGTACTGGGATGTGCAATGACACATGAGTGACATGTATGAAAGAATTATGAACGGTGGCTTTGCCACAAATACGATGTCAACTACATGATCATGCAAAGCAATATGACAATGATGGAGCGTGTCATAATAAACGGAACGGTGGAAAGTTGCATGGCGATATATCTCGGAATGGCTATGGAAATGCCATAATAGGTAGGTATGGCGGCTGTTTTGAGGAAGGTATATGGTGGGTTTAAGGTACCGGCGAAATTTGTGCGGTACTAGTGAGGCTAGCAATGGTGGAAGGGTGAGAGTGCGTATAATCCATGGACTCAACATTAGTCATAAAGAACTCACATACTTATTGCAAAAATCTATTAGTTATCGAAAAAATTACTATGTGCATGCTCCTAGGGGGATAGATTGGTAGGAAAAGACCATCGCTCGTCCCCGACCGCCACTCGTAAGGAAGACAATCAATAAATAAATCATGCTCCGACTTCATCACATAACGGTTCACCATACGTGCATGCTACGGGAATCACAAACTTTAACACAAGTATCTCTCAAATTCACAACTACTCAACTAGCATGACTCTAATATCACCATCTTCACATCTCAAAACAATCATCAAGTATCAAACTTCTCATAGTATTCAATGCACTTTTTATTTTTATAAAATAAAACCACCACTATGCTCTAAAAATATATAAGTGAAGCACTAGAGCAACAACAAACTACTCCGAAAGATATAAGTGAAGATCAATGAGTAGTCAAATAATTATGCAACTATGTAAAGACTCTCTAACATTTAAAAATTTCAGATCTTGTTATTTTATTCAAACAGCAGCAAAACTAAATAAAATAAAATGACGCTCCAAGCAAAACACATATCATGTGGTAAATAAAAATATAGCTCCAAGTAAAGTTACCGATGAACGAAGACGAAAGAGGGGATGCCTTCCGGGGCATACCCAAGATTAGGCTCTTGGTTGTCCTTGAATATTACCTTGGGGTGCCTTGGGCATCCCCAATCTTAGTTCTTGCCACTCCTTATTCCATAGTCCATCGAATCTTTACCCAAAACATGAAAACTTCACAACACAAAACTTAACAGAAAACTCGTAAGCTCCGTTAGTATAAGAATATAAATCACCACTTAGGTACTGTAATGAACTCATTCTTTATTTATATTGGTGTTAAACCTACTGTATTCCAACTTCTCTATGGTTTTTAAACTCTTTTACTAGCCATAGATTCATCAAAATAAGTAAACAACACATGAAAAACAGAATCTGTCAAAAACAGAACAGTCTGTAGTAATCTGTGACTAACGCAAACTTCTGAAACCCAAAAAATTCTAAAATAAATTTCTGGACGTGAGGAATTTATATATTAATCATCTTCAAAAATAATTAACTAAATAGAACTTTCCAAATAAAAATGGCAGCAATTCTCGTGAGCGCTAAAGTTTCTGTTGTTTACAGCATGATCGCAAAGACTTTCCCCAAGTCTTCCCAAGGTTCTACTTGGCACAAACACTAACTAAAACATAAAACTACATCTAGATGAATTATTTATTACTAAACGGGAACAAAAAGCAAGGAACAAAAATAAAGTTGGGTTGCCTCCCAACAAGCACTATCGTTTAACGCCCCTAGCTAGGCATGATGATTTCAATGATGCTCACATAAAAGATAAGAATTGGAATATAAAGAGAGCATCATGAAGAATATGACTAGCACATTTAAGTCTAACACACTTCCTATTCACAGGGATTTTGTGGGTAAACAACTTGTGGGAACAAGAATAAACTTGCATAGGAAGGTAAAACAAGCATAACTTCAAAACTTTAAGCACACAGGGAGGAAACTTGGTATTATTGCAATTCCTACAAGCATATATTCCTCCCTCATAATAAATTTCAGTAGCATCATGAATGCATTCAACAATATAACCATCACATAAAGCATTCTTTTCATGATCTACAAGCATAGAATTTTTATTACTCTCCACATAAGCAAATTTCTTCTCATGAATAGTACTGGGAGCAAACTCAACAAAATAACTATCATGTGACGCATAATCCAATTGAAAACTAAAATCATAATGAGAAGTTTCATGGTTATCATTATTATTAATAGCATACAAGTCATCACAATAATCATCATAGATAGCAACTTTGTTCTCATAATCAATTGGAAC
Organism: Triticum aestivum; assembly: GCF_018294505.1. NCBI lineage: Eukaryota > Viridiplantae > Streptophyta > Magnoliopsida > Poales > Poaceae > Triticum > Triticum aestivum. Next base: position 478,727,778 of record NC_057797.1, on the reverse strand, counting down.
ATCTTCCGAAATAGTGGAATCATCACTAAATAAAGTCGTGACCTCTCCAGATCCACTTTCATCAATATAATCATCATAAATAGGAGGCATGCTTTCATCATAACAAATTTTCTCATCAAAACTTGGGGGAGAAAAAATATCATCTTCATCGAACATAGCTTCCCCAAGCTTGTGGCTTTGCATATCATTAGCATCATGGATATTCAAGGAATTCATACTAACAACATTGCAATCATGCTCATCATTGAAATATTTAGTGCCAAACATTCTAATGCATTCTTCTTCTAGCACTTAATCACAATTATCGGAATCCTTATTTTCATGATAGATATTAAAAAGATGAAGCATATGAGGTACCATTAATTCCATAAAAAAAATTGTAGTTTTCTTTTATAAACTAAACTAGTGCTAAAACAAGAAACAAAAAGATTTGATTGCAAGATCTAAAGATATACCTTCAAGCAGTAACCTTCCCGGCAACAGCGCCAGAAAAGAGCTTGATGTCTACTACACAACCTTCTTCTTGTAGACGTTGTTGGGCCTCCAAGTGCAGAGGTTTGTAGGACAGTGGAAAATTTCCCTCAAGTGGATGACCTAAGGTTTATCAATCCGTAGGAGGCGTAGGATGAAGATAGTCTCTCTCAAGCAACCCCGAAACCAAATAACAAAGAGTCTCTTGTGTCCCCAACACACCCAATACAATGGTAAATTGTATAGGTGCACTAGTTCGGTGAAGAGATGGTGATACAAGTGGTATATGGATGGTAGATAAAGGTTTTTGTAATCTGAAAATATAAAAACAGCAAGGTAACTAATGATAAAAGTGAGCACAAACGGTATTGCAATGTGTTGAAACAAGGCCTAGGGTTCATACTTCAACTAGTGCAAGTTCCCTCAACAATAATAACATAATTGGATCATATAACTATCCCTCAACATGCAACAAAGAGTCACTCCAAAGTCACTAATAGCGGAGAACAAACGAAGAGATTATGGTAGGGTACGAAACCACCTCAAAGTTATTCTTTCTGATCAATCTATTCAAGAGTCCGTAGTAAAATAACACAAAGCTATTCTTTCTGTTCAATCTATCCTAGAGTTCGTACTAGAATAACACCTTAAGACACAAATCAACCAAAACCCTAATCTCACCTAGATACTCCAATGTCACCTCAAGTATCCGTGGGTATGATTATACGATATGCATCACACAATCTCAGATTCATCTATTTAACCAACACAAAGAACTTCAAAGAGTGCCCCGAAGATTCTATCAGAGAGTCAAGACGAAAACGTGTGCCAACCCCTATGCATAGGTTCATGGGTGGAACCCGCAAGTTGATCACCAAAACATAAATCAAGTGGATCAATAGAATACCCCACTATCACCACGGGTATCCCACACAAGACATACATCAAGTGTTCTCAAGTCCTTAAAGACTCAATCCGATAAGATAACTTCAAAGGGAAAACTCAATCCATTACAAGAGAGTAGAGGGGGATAAACATCATAAGATCCAACTATAATAGCAAAGCTCGCGATACATCAAGATCGTACCACCTCAAGAACACAAGAGAGAGAGAGAGAGAGATCAAACACATAGCTACTGGTACATACCCTCAGCCCCGAGGGAGAACTACTCCCTCCTTGTCATGGAGAGCACCGGGATGAGGAAGATGGCCACCGGAGAGGGATTCCCCCTCTAGCAGGGTGCCGGAATGGGTCTAGATTGGTTTTCGGTGGCTACGGAGGCTTCTGGCGACGGAACTCCCGATCTATTGTGCTCCCCGAAGTTTTTAGGGTATATGGGTATATATAGGAGGAAGAAGTACGTCGGTGGATCTACGGGCTGTCCACGAGGCAGGGGGTGCGCCCAGGGGGGTGGGCCCGCCCCCACCCTCGTGGGCAGCCCGGGACTCTCCTGGTCCATCTCCGATACTCCGTGGGCTTCTTCTGGTCCAAAAATAAGTTCCGTGAAGTTTCAGGTCAATTGGACTCTGTTTGATTTTCCTTTTCTGTGATACTCTAAAACAGGGAAAAAACATAAACTGGCACTGGGCTCTAGGTTAATAGGTTAGTCCCAAAAATCATATAAAATAGCATATAAATGCATATAAAACATCCAAGGTTGATAATATAATAGCATGGAACAATCTAATATTATAGATACGTTGGGGACGTATCATTTTGCTTGGAGCGTATTTTCAATTGTACTTGTTGTTTGAATAAAATCATTGGTTCTGAATTATTAAATGAAAAAGAATCCTCCCATGGCTAGTTAATTATTTGACTACTCAGTGTCCTTCACTATTATCTTTTGGAGTAGTTTGTCATTTACTCACCTGCTTCACGTATATCCTATGAGTAAATGGTTAAATAATGAATATCATAAATCTGAATTTATATATGTTTCATATGCTTATACCATGGGGAGTAATGACTTCACATAGAATAAGTATAGGTAGTAAACTTATTGAAAGTTAGCAAACGTAGAATTGGTCACTTGAACAATTCATGAAAGAATATTGAAGGAAGAGAGATTTCACATATAAATATACTATCTTGGACATCTTTTGTAATTGTGAGCACTCATTAAAATATGACATGCTAAAAGGTTGATGTCGGAGAAGGAAGACAATGTAATGGGTTATGTTTTCTTATATCCGAAATAAAGTATATTGTCTTGGATCATCCAACATGTTGAGCTTGCTTTTCCCCCTCATGCTAGCCAAATTCTTTGCACCAAGTAGAGATACTACTTGTGCTTCCAAACATTCCTTAAATCAGTTTTGCCATGAGAGTCCACCATACCTACCTATGGATTGGATAAGATCCTTCAAGTAAGTTGTCATCGGTGCATGCAATAAAAATTGCCCTCTAAATATGTATGATCTATTAATGTGGAGAAAATAAGCTTTATACGATCTTGTGATGTGGAAGAAATAAAAGCGATGGACTGCATAATAAAGGTACATATCACAAGTGGCAATATAAAGTGACGTTCTTTTGCATTAAGATTTTGTGCATCCACCCATAAAAGCGCATGACAACCTCTGCTTCCCTCTGTGAAGGGCCTATCTTTTACTTTTAGCTTCTACCTTATGCAAGAGTCATGGTGATCTTCACCTTTCCTTTTTACATTTTATCCTTTGGCAAGCACATTGTGTTGGAAGGATCCTCATATATATATATATATATATATATATATCCAATTGGATGTAAGTTCATGATAACTTACATCCAATTGGATATATAGCTCCAAGTAAATAAAAATATAGCTCCAAGTAAAGTTACCGATGAACGAAGACGAAAGAGGGGATGCCTTCCGGGGCATACCCAAGATTAGGCTCTTGGTTGTCCTTGAATATTACCTTGGGGTGCCTTGGGCATCCCCAATCTTAGTTCTTGCCACTCCTTATTCCATAGTCCATCGAATCTTTACCCAAAACATGAAAACTTCACAACACAAAACTTAACAGAAAACTCGTAAGCTCCGTTAGTATAAGAATATAAATCACCACTTAGGTACTGTAATGAACTCATTCTTTATTTATATTGGTGTTAAACCTACTGTATTCCAACTTCTCTATGGTTTTTAAACTCTTTTACTAGCCATAGATTCATCAAAATAAGTAAACAACACATGAAAAACAGAATCTGTCAAAAACAGAACAGTCTGTAGTAATCTGTGACTAACGCAAACTTCTGAAACCCAAAAAATTCTAAAATAAATTTCTGGACGTGAGGAATTTATATATTAATCATCTTCAAAAATAATTAACTAAATAGAACTTTCCAAATAAAAATGGCAGCAATTCTCGTGAGCGCTAAAGTTTCTGTTGTTTACAGCATGATCGCAAAGACTTTCCCCAAGTCTTCCCAAGGTTCTACTTGGCACAAACACTAACTAAAACATAAAACTACATCTAGATGAATTATTTATTACTAAACGGGAACAAAAAGCAAGGAACAAAAATAAAGTTGGGTTGCCTCCCAACAAGCAGTATCGTTTAACGCCCCTAGCTAGGCATGATGATTTCAATGATGCTCACATAAAAGATAAGAATTGGAATATAAAGAGAGCATCATGAAGAATATGACTAGCACATTTAAGTCTAACACACTTCCTATTCACAGGGATTTTGTGGGCAAACAACTTGTGGGAACAAGAATAAACTTGCATAGGAAGGTAAAACAAGCATAACTTCAAAACTTTAAGCACACAGGGAGGAAACTTGGTATTATTGCAATTCCTACAAGCATATATTCCTCCCTCATAATAAATTTCAGTAGCATCATGAATGCATTCAACAATATAACCATCACATAAAGCATTCTTTTCATGATCTACAAGCATAGAATTTTTATTACTCTCCACATAAGCAAATTTCTTCTCATGAATAGTACTGGGAGCAAACTCAACAAAATAACTATCATGTGACGCATAATCCAATTGAAAACTAAAATCATAATGAGAAGTTTCATGGTTATCATTATTATTAATAGCATACAAGTCATCACAATAATCATCATAGATAGCAACTTTGTTCTCATAATCAATTGGAACATCTTCCGAAATAGTGGAATCATCACTAAATAAAGTCATGACCTCTCCAGATCCACTTTCATCAATATAATCATCATAAATAGGAGGCATGCTTTCATCATAATAAATTTTCTCATCAAAACTTGGGGGACAAAAAATATCATCTTCATCGAACATAGCTTCCCCAAGCTTGTGGCTTTGCATATCATTAGCATCATGGATATTCAAGGAATTCATACTAACAACATTGCAATCATGCTCATCATTGAAATATTTAGTGCCAAACATTCTAATGCATTCTTCTTCTAGCACTTGATCACAATTATCGGAATCCTTATTTTCATGATAGATATTAAAAAGATGAAGCATATGAGGTACCATTAATTCCATAAAAAAATTGTAGTTTTCTTTTATAAACTAAACTAGTGCTAAAACAAGAAACAAAAAGATTTGATTGCAAGATCTAAAGATATACCTTCAAGCGCTAACCTTCCCGGCAACAGCGCCAGAAAAGAGCTTGATGTCTACTACACAACCTTCTTCTTGTAGACATTGTTGGGCCTCCAAGTGCAGAGGTTTGTAGGACAGTGGAAAATTTCCCTCAAGTGGATGACCTAAGGTTTATCAATCCGTAGGAGGCGTAGGATGAAGATAGTCTCTCTCAAGCAACCCCGAAACCAAATAACAAAGAGTCTCTTGTGTCCCCAACACACCCAATACAATGGTAAATTCTATAGGTGCACTAGTTCGGTGAAGAGATGGTGATACAAGTGGTATATGGATGGTAGATAAAGGTTTTTGTAATCTGAAAATATAAAAACAGCAAGGTAACTAATGATAAAAGTGAGCACAAACGGTATTGCAATGTGTTGAAACAAGGCCTAGGGTTCATACTTCAACTAGTGCAAGTTCCCTCAACAATAATAACATAATTGGATCATATAACTATCCCTCAACATGCAACAAAGAGTCACTCCAAAGTCACTAATAGCGGAGAACAAACGAAGAGATTATGGTAGGGTACGAAACCACCTCAAAGTTATCCTTTCTGATCGATCTATTCAAGAGTCCGTAGTAAAATAACACAAAGCTATTCTTTCTGTTCAATCTATCCTAGAGTTCGTACTAGAATAACACCTTAAGACACAAATCAACCAAAACCCTAATCTCACCTAGATACTCCAATGTCACCTCAAGTATCCGTGGGTATGATTATACGATATGCATCACACAATCTCAGATTCATCTATTTAACCAACACAAAGAACTTCAAAGAGTGCCCCGAAGATTCTATCAGAGAGTCAAGACGAAAACGTGTGCCAACCCCTATGCATAGGTTCATGGGTGGAACCCGCAAGTTGATCACCAAAACATAAATCAAGTGGATCAATAGAATACCCCACTATCACCACGGGTATCCCACACAAGACATACATCAAGTGTTCTCAAGTCCTTAAAGACTCAATCCGATAAGATAACTTCAAACGGAAAACTCAATCCATTACAAGAGAGTAGAGGGGGATAAACATCATAAGATCCAACTATAATAGCAAAGCTCGCGATACATCAAGATCGTACCACCTCAAGAACACAAGAGAGAGAGAGAGAGAGAGATCAAACACATAGCTATTGGTACATACCCTCAGCCCCGAGGGAGAACTACTCCCTCCTCGTCATGGAGAGCACCGGGATGATGAAGATGGCCACCGGAGAGGGATTCCCCCTCTAGCAGGGTGCCGGAATGGGTCTAGATTGGTTTTCGGTGGCTACGGAGGCTTCTGGCGACGGAACTCCCGATCTATTGTGCTCCCCGAAGTTTTTAGGGTATATGGGTATATATAGGAGGAAGAAGTACGTCGGTGGATCTACGGGCTGTCCACGAGGCAGGGGGTGCGCCCAGGGGGGTGGGCCCGCCCCCACCCTCGTGGGCAGCCCGGGACTCTCCTGGTCCATCTCCGATACTCCGTGGGCTTCTTCTGGTCCAAAAATAAGTTCCGTGAAGTTTCAGGTCAATTGGACTCTGTTTGATTTTCCTTTTCTGTGATACTCTAAAATAGGGAAAAAACATAAACTGGCACTGGGCTCTAGGTTAATAGGTTAGTCCCAAAAATCATATAAAATAGCATATAAATGCATATAAAACATCCAAGGTTGATAATATAATAGCATGGAACAATCGAATATTATAGATACGTTGGAGACGTATCATTTTGCTTGGAGCGTATTTTCAATTGTACTTGTTGTTTGAATAAAATCATTGGTTCTGAATTATTAAATGAAAAAGAATCCTCCCATGGCTAGTTAATTATTTGACTACTCAGTGTCCTTCACTATTATCTTTTGGAGTAGTTTGTCATTTACTCACCTGCTTCACGTATATCTTATGAGTAAATGGTTAAATAATGAATATCATAAATCTGAATTTATATATGTTTCATATGCTTATACCATGGGGAGTAATGACTTCACATAGAATAAGTATAGGTAGTAAACTTATTGAAAGTTAGCAAACGTAGAATTGGTCACTTGAACAATTCATGAAAGAATATTGAAGGAAGAGAGATTTCACATATAAATATACTATCTTGGACATCTTTTGTAATTGTGAGCACTCATTAAAATATGACATGCTAAAAGGTTGATGTCGGAGAAGGAAGACAATGTAATGGGTTATGTTTTCTTATATCCGAAATAAAGTATATTGTCTTGGATCATCCAACATGTTGAGCTTGCTTTTCCCCCTCATGCTAGCCAAATTCTTTGCACCAAGTAGAGATACTACTTGTGCTTCCAAACATTCCTTAAATCAGTTTTGCCATGAGAGTCCACCATACCTACCTATGGATTGGATAAGATCCTTCAAGTAAGTTGTCATCGGTGCATGCAATAAAAATTGCCCTCTAAATATGTATGATCTATTAATGTGGAGAAAATGAGCTTTATACGATCTTGTGATGTGGAAGAAATAAAAGCGACGGACTGCATAATAAAGGTACATATCACAAGTGGCAATATAAAGTGACGTTCTTTTGCATTAAGATTTTGTGCATCCACCCATAAAAGCGCATGACAACCTTTGCTTCCCTCTGTGAAGGGCCTATCTTTTACTTTTATCTTCTACCTTATGCAAGAGTCATGGTGATCTTCACCTTTCCTTTTTACATTTTATCCTTTGGCAAGCACATTGTGTTGGAAGGATCCTCATATATATATATATATATATATATATATATATATATATATATATCCAATTGGATGTAAGTTCATGATAACTTACATCCAATTGGATATATAGCTCCAAGTAAATAAAAATATAGCTCCAAGTAAAGTTACCGATGAACGAAGACGAAAGAGGGGATGCCTTCCGGGGCATACCCAAGATTAGGCTCTTGGTTGTCCTTGAATATTACCTTGGGGTGCCTTGGGCATCCCCAATCTTAGTTCTTGCCACTCCTTATTCCATAGTCCATCGAATCTTTACCCAAAACATGAAAACTTCACAACACAAAACTTAACAGAAAACTCGTAAGCTCCGTTAGTATAAGAATATAAATCACCACTTAGGTACTGTAATGAACTCATTCTTTATTTATATTGGTGTTAAACCTACTGTATTCCAACTTCTCTATGGTTTTTAAACTCTTTTACTAGCCATAGATTCATCAAAATAAGTAAACAACACATGAAAAACAGAATCTGTCAAAAACAGAACAGTCTGTAGTAATCTGTGACTAACGCAAACTTCTGAAACCCAAAAAATTCTAAAATAAATTTCTGGACGTGAGGAATTTATATATTAATCATCTTCAAAAATAATTAACTAAATAGAACTTTCCAAATAAAAATGGCAGCAATTCTCGTGAGCGCTAAAGTTTCTGTTGTTTACAGCATGATCGCAAAGACTTTCCCCAAGTCTTCCCAAGGTTCTACTTGGCACAAACACTAACTAAAACATAAAACTACATCTAGATGAATTATTTATTACTAAACGGGAACAAAAAGCAAGGAACAAAAATAAAGTTGGGTTGCCTCCCAACAAGCACTATCGTTTAACGCCCCTAGCTAGGCATGATGATTTCAATGATGCTCACATAAAAGATAAGAATTGGAATATAAAGAGAGCATCATGAAGAATATGACTAGCACATTTAAGTCTAACACACTTCCTATTCACAGGGATTTTGTGGGCAAACAACTTGTGGGAACAAGAATAAACTTGCATAGGAAGGTAAAACAAGCATAACCTCAAAACTTTAAGCACACAGGGAGGAAACTTGGTATTATTGCAATTCCTACAAGCATATATTCCTCCCTCATAATAAATTTCAGTAGCATCATGAATGCATTCAACAATATAACCATCACATAAAGCATTCTTTTCATGATCTACAAGCATAGAATTTTTATTACTCTCCACATAAGCAAATTTCTTCTCATGAATAGTACTGGGAGCAAACTCAACAAAATAACTATCATGTGACGCATAATCCAATTGAAAACTAAAATCATAATGAGAAGTTTCATGGTTATCATTATTATTAATAGCATACAAGTCATCACAATAATCATCATAGATAGCAACTTTGTTCTCATAATCAATTGGAACATCTTCCGAAATAGTGGAATCATCACTAAATAAAGTCGTGACCTCTCCAGATCCACTTTCATCAATATAATCATCATAAATAGGAGGCATGCTTTCATCATAATAAATTTTCTCATCAAAACTTGGGGGACAAAAAATATCATCTTCATCGAACATAGCTTCCCCAAGCTTGTGGCTTTGCATATCATTAGCATCATGGATATTCAAGGAATTCATACTAACAACATTGCAATCATGCTCATCATTGAAATATTTAGTGCCAAACATTCTAATGCATTCTTCTTCTAGCACTTGATCACAATTATCGGAATCCTTATTTTCATGATAGATATTAAAAAAGATGAAGCATATGAGGTACCATTAATTCCATAAAAAAATTGTAGTTTTCTTTTATAAACTAAACTAGTGCTAAAACAAGAAACAAAAAGATTTGATTGCAAGATCTAAAGATATACCTTCAAGCGCTAACCTTCCCGGCAACAGCGCCAGAAAAGAGCTTGATGTCTACTACACAACCTTCTTCTTGTAGACATTGTTGGGCCTCCAAGTGCAGAGGTTTGTAGGACAGTGGAAAATTTCCCTCAAGTGGATGACCTAAGGTTTATCAATCCGTAGGAGGCGTAGGATGAAGATAGTCTCTCTCAAGCAACCCCGAAACCAAATAACAAAGAGTCTCTTGTGTCCCCAACACACCCAATAAAATGGTAAATTGTATAGGTGCACTAGTTCGGTGAAGAGATGGTGATACAAGTGGTATATGGATGGTAGATAAAGGTTTTTGTAATCTGAAAATATAAAAACAGCAAGGTAACTAATGATAAAAGTGAGCACAAACGGTATTGCAATGTGTTGAAACAAGGCCTAGGGTTCATACTTCAACTAGTGCAAGTTCACTCAACAATAATAACATAATTGGATCATATAACTATCCCTCAACATGCAACAAAGAGTCACTCCAAAGTCACTAATAGCGGAGAACAAACGAAGAGATTATGGTAGGGTACGAAACCACCTCAAAGTTATCCTTTCTGATCGATCTATTCAAGAGTCCGTAGTAAAATAACACAAAGCTATTCTTTCTGTTCAATCTATCCTAGAGTTCGTACTAGAATAACACCTTAAGACACAAATCAACCAAACCCTAATCTCACCTAGATACTCCAATGTCACCTCAAGTATCCGTGGGTATGATTATACGATATGCATCACACAATCTCAGATTCATCTATTTAACCAACACAAAGAACTTCAAAGAGTGCCCCGAAGATTCTATCAGAGAGTCAAGACGAAAACGTGTGCCAACCCCTATGCATAGGTTCATGGGTGGAACCCGCAAGTTGATCACCAAAACATAAATCAAGTGGATCAATAGAATACCCCACTGTCACCACGGGTATCCCACACAAGACATACATCAAGTGTTCTCAAGTCCTTAAAGACTCAATCCGATAAGATAACTTCAAAGGGAAAACTCAATCCATTACAAGAGAGTAGAGGGGGATAAACATCATAAGATCCAACTATAATAGCAAAGCTCGCGATACATCAAGATCGTACCACCTCAAGAACACAAGAGAGAGAGAGAGAGATCAAACACATAGCTACTGGTACATACCCTCAGCCCCGAGGGAGAACTACTCCCTCCTCGTCATGGAGAGCACCGGGATGATGAAGATGGCCACCGGAGAGGGATTCCCCCTCTAGCAGGGTGCCGGAATGGGTCTAGATTGGTTTTCGGTGGCTACGGAGGCTTTTGGCGACGGAACTCCCGATCTATTGTGCTCCCCGAAGTTTTTAGGGTATATGGGTATATATAGGAGGAAGAAGTACGTCGGTGGATCTACGGGCTGTCCACGAGGCAGGGGGTGCGCCCAGGGGGGTGGGTCCGCCCCCACCCTCGTGGGCAGCCCGGGACTCTCCTGGTCCATCTCCGATACTCCGTGGGCTTCTTCTGGTCCAAAAATAAGTTCCGTGAAGTTTCAGGTCAATTGGACTCTGTTTGATTTTCCTTTTCTGTGATACTCTAAAACAGGGAAAAAACATAAACTGGCACTGGGCTCTAGGTTAATAGGTTAGTCCCAAAAATCATATAAAATAGCATATAAATGCATATAAAACATCCAAGGTTGATAATATAATAGCATGGAACAATCGAATATTATAGATACGTTGGAGACGTATAATTTTGCTTGGAGCGTATTTTCAATTGTACTTGTTGTTTGAATAAAATCATTGGTTCTGAATTATTAAATGAAAAAGAATCCTCCCATGGCTAGTTAATTATTTGACTACTCAGTGTCCTTCACTATTATCTTTTGGAGTAGTTTGTCATTTACTCACCTGCTTCACGTATATCCTATGAGTAAATGGTTAAATAATGAATATCATAAATCTGAATTTATATATGTTTCATATGCTTATACCATGGGGAGTAATGACTTCACATAGAATAAGTATAGGTAGTAAACTTATTGAAAGTTAGCAAACGTAGAATTGGTCACTTGAACAATTCATGAAAGAATATTGAAGGAAGAGAGATTTCACATATAAATATACTATCTTGGACATCTTTTGTAATTGTGAGCACTCATTAAAATATGACATGCTAAAAGGTTGATGTCGGAGAAGGAAGACAATGTAATGGGTTATGTTTTCTTATATCCGAAATAAAGTATATTGTCTTGGATCATCCAACATGTTGAGCTTGCTTTTCCCCCTCATGCTAGCCAAATTCTTTGCACCAAGTAGAGATACTACTTGTGCTTCCAAACATTCCTTAAATCAGTTTTGCCATGAGAGTCCACCATACCTACCTATGGATTGGATAAGATCCTTCAAGTAAGTTGTCATCGGTGCATGCAATAAAAATTGCCCTCTAAATATGTATGATCTATTAATGTGGAGAAAATGAGCTTTATACGATCTTGTGATGTGGAAGAAATAAAAGCGACGGACTGCATAATAAAGGTACATATCACAAGTGGCAATATAAAGTGACGTTCTTTTGCATTAAGATTTTGTGCATCCACCCATAAAAGCGCATGACAACCTTTGCTTCCCTCTGTGAAGGGCCTATCTTTTACTTTTATCTTCTACCTTATGCAAGAGTCATGGTGATCTTCACCTTTCCTTTTTACATTTTATCCTTTGGCAAGCACATTGTGTTGGAAGGATCCTCATATATATATATATATATATATATATATATATATATATATATATATATATATATATATATATATATATATATAGCTCCAAGTGGATGTAAGTTATCATGAACTATTATTGTTGACATTACCCTTGAGGTAAAAGGTTGGGAGGCGAATCTATAAGCCCCTATATTTCTCTGTGTCCGATTAAAACTTTGAACCCATAAATATCACGTGAGTGTTAACAATTGTGATAGATTAAATGATAGTTGAGTATGTGGAATTTGCTAAATCAAAGCTCTGACATAGACCCTTCCTGAAAATAATAGTTCATGATAACTTACATCCAATTGGATATATATATATATATATATATATATATATATATATATATATATATCAAACGGAGTCCAGTTGGCGTGCCATTTTTGACGATTTTTTATGGACCAAAAGAAGACCTCGGAGTAAAAGAGTTGGGCCAGGAGAGTCCCGGGGAATCCACGAGGGTGGGGGCGCACCCACCCCCCCCCCCCCCCCAGGCGTGTGGGCCTGCCTAGTGGACGACTCGGGCACCTCCATGACGTGAGACCGGCGCCAAAAATTCCTATAAATACAGAAACCTCCAGAAATTAACCTAGATCGGGAGTTCCGCCGCCAGAAGCCTCCGTAGCTACCGAAAACCAATCTAGGCCCTCTCCGGCACCCTGCCGGAGGGGGCCATCATCACCGGAGGGCATGGAGGAGGATCCCGGAGGGGCCATCATCACCATGAAGTCCAAGGACCAGAGGGGGAACCTCTCCCCATCCAAAGGGGAGGCCATGGAGGAGGAAGCACAAGGGGGAGAACCTCTCCTCCTCTCTCTTGGTGGCATCAAAGTGCCATCGGGAGGGGAATCATCGTCGCGGTGATCGTCTTCATCAACATCACCATCATCATTACCATCCTCATCTCTTTTACGCGGAACACTCTCCCGCACCCCGCTGTAATCCCTACTTGAACATGGTGCTTTATGCCACATATTATGATCCAATGATGTGTTGCCATCCTATGATGTTTTGAGTAGATATCCTTTGTCTTTGGGCTGAGTGATGATCTAGATTGGTATGAGTTGTATGTTTTACTTTGGTGTTGTCCTATGGTGCCCTCCGTGTCGCGCAAGCGTGAGGGATTCCCGCTATAGGGTGTAGCAATACGTTTATGATTCGCTTATAGTGGGTTGCGTGAGTGACTGAAACACAAACCCGAGTAAGGGGGTTGTTGCGTATGGGATAAAGAGGACTTGATGCTTTAATGCTATGGTTGGGTCTTGCCTTAATGATCTTTAGTAGTTGCGGATGCTTGCTAGAGTTCCAATCATAAGTGCATATGATCCAAGAAGAGAAAGTATGTTAGCTTATGCCTCTCCCTCATATGAAATTGCAATGACGACTATCGGTCTTGTTAACAATTGCCTAGGACAATTCCGCACATCGATCCACCATTATTCCACACTCGTTATTTATAATATTTAGTAATATATTCTAACTTTATGATAACAACACCTACTTTCATATTCTAGCTCTCCGATATCATGCAAAGTTATCTACTCCATACCCACAACGTAGTTTTATTTCTCGTTTCTAGTTCGAAGCAAACGTTCGGTGTACGTAGAGTCGTATCAGTGGCAGATAGGGCTTGAGAGAATATTGATCTTACCTTTAGCTCCTTGTGGATTCGACACTCCATACTTATCACTTCCACCTTTGGAAATTGTTACGACGATTCCCTGCACTTGGGGATTATCAATGCCCAGTCCCGAAATGCAAAAAAATGAATTTACTTTATGTTGTCAAATAATAAATTCCTTGGAGTGTGTTGGTATGGAGGGCACCCGTGGATACGGTTAGCCATGGAATGTGAAAGTTATGGTGGAAAAAGGAATAAACTTTATTTTCTGTTTGGGAATCGTCTATGATATATCTAGGCATGGAAAGTATTGGGAACTCTAAGTCGTTTTCGTTGGTGGAATGGATACACCTCCAAAATGTTTTTTATCTCTAAGTTTTTCGCTTTGAGCTCTGGCACCTCTACAAATCCCTACTTCCCTCTATGAAGGGCCTTTCTTTTACTTTATGCAATTTTTGTTTTGAGTCTCCAACTTCTCTTATAAAAAGCACCAACTAGGAGGCAATATGATCGTACTTAAGTATTGGGTGTAGCTAATATTCGAGTGTGTTTCATGACTGGGTCAATGTTTGAGCATCATGGGCTAGGGATAACTTATTTTAGCATTGATATTTTGAAAGACATGGTTGCTTGTTGATATTCTTGAGTATCTAAATTATTATGTCAAAACTAGACTATTGCTTTGAATCACATAAAAAGTCCAAATGTCCATGCTATAAAGAAAAGAATATGATATGACATGTTAAACAGCACTCCACATCAAAAATTCTTTTTTTATCACTTACCTACTCGAGGATGAATAGGAGTTAAGCTTGGGGATGCTGATAAGTCTCCAATGTATCTACAATTTTTTATTGTTCCATGCTGTTATTTTATCAATCTTGGATGTTTTATAATCATTTTATAGTCATTTTATATCATCTTTTGGCACTAACCTATTGACATAGTGCCAAGTGCCAATTACTGTTTTTTCCGTGTTTTTACATCGAAAAAATCAATATCAGACGGAGTTCGAATGCCACGAAAATTTACGAAGATTTTTTATGGACCAGAAGGAACATGTCGGGACATGGTTGCACCTGGGGGGAGTCCCGAGGAGGGGACAACCCACCAGGGTGCGCCAGGAGGCCCAAGCGCGCCCTGGTGGGTTGTGCCCACCTCGGGTGCCCCCGGACCGCCTCTTTGCTCTATAAATACCCCAATATTCCAGAAACCCTAGAGGCATTGATGAAATATTCATCCAGCTGTCGCAGAGTCCAGAACCACCAGATCCCATCTAGACACCATCTCGGATGGGCTTCACCACCTTCATTGGTGCCTCTCCGATGATGCGTGAGTAGTTCTTTGTAGACCTTCGGGTCCATAGTTAGTATCTAGATGGATTCATCTCTCTCTCTCTCTCTCTCTCTCTCTTGATTCTCAATACAATGGTCTCTTGGAGATCCCTATGATGTAACTCTTTTGCGGTGTGTTTGTTGGGATCGATGAACATTGAGTTTATGATCAGATCTATCTTTTTATATCCATGAAAGTATTTGAGTTTCTTTTATCTCTTTTATGCATGATCTCTTATAGCCTCGTATTTCTTCTCCGATATTTGGGTTTTGTTTGGCCAACTTGATCTATTTATCTTGCAATGGGAAGAGGTGCCCGGTAGTGGGTTCGATCTTACGGTGCTTGATCCCAGTGACAGAAGGGGAACCGACACGTATGTGTCGTTGCTACTAAGGATAAAATTGTGGGGTCTATCTCTACATAGATAGATCTTGTCTACATCATGCCATCGTTCTTATTGAATTACTCCGTTTCACCATGAACTTAATACACTAGATGCATGCTGGATAGCGGTCGATGTGTGGAGTAATAGTAGTAGATGCAGGCAGGAGTCGGTCTACTAATCTTGGACGTGATTCCTATGTAATGATCATTGCCTGGATATCGTCCTAATTACTTGAGGTTCTATCAATTGCCCAACAGTAATTTGTTTACCCACCGTTTGCTATCTTTCTCGAGAGAAGCCACTACTGAAACCTATGGCCCTCGGGTCTTCTTTCTCATATATTTGCTTGAGATCTACTTTTCCTTTGCATTTTTATTCAGATTTATTAAACCCAAAATACTTTGCTGCACTTTATTTTATTTACGATCTATTATTTCAATCTACTACAAATTTTTGGCATCGTTACCCGAAAGGGATTGACAACCCCTTTAACACTTCGGGTTGCGAGGTGTTGTTATTTGTGTGCAGGTGTTGTTTACGTTGTGTTGCTTGGTTCTCCTACTGGTTCGATAACCTTGGTTTCATCAGTGAGGGAAATACCTACCTTCGCTGTGCTACATCATCCCTTCCTCTTTGGGGAAATACCAACGTAGTCGAGTTTTCTGGCGTTATAGTCAGGGAGAAATCATGTGGGTGCTAGGCGGAGCGTGAATGGCGGCAGTGAATGCAGATGCCCAGCTTGAAAGCTCTGCTCCTCAAGCTGATCTACGGCCGGGGATTGGAACCACTCGTGAAACTTGGGTTCGACCTTGCAGTTGGAACGGAATGTAACACCCCGAGAATCATGCTATAGTAATCCCCCCTAATGGTGGCCATGGCATCGTGATTACTATGCAAATTTCCACTTGTCCAAAAATCAAAGTCAAATTCAAATTTAAATTGCAAGTGAAATTATTATTTCTGCTAACGGTAAAACAAAAATGTTCGATGGTTCGCAAATAATCACTAAGGAATTATAATCTAGAAACCAATATCATTTGACTCATAGATAAATCCGTAGTAATATTTAAGTGATCCAACATCACTAAAACAAACCTTTTAAATTCAAAAAGAAACTTAGATAGTTGTTTTTGAGCCCAAACTTTTTGTGCAGTCCAAGAATAACATCTAGTATTTATGTGCCAAGTTTCAACCCTGGAAAAATTCATTTAAGTACACAACTTATATACAAAACTGAGGGAAATGCAAAATAGAAAATAGGAAAAGACAAAAGAGAAAAGGGCTAATGAACTAATATGCACTAGGCATACTACTACAGTAACAAGGCCCAGCCCACAACCAACCATCCCCTACCTTGCTACAGAAAAGAAATCGTGGCGGCCATCCAGGCCGCCATGGCCACCGATGGCCCCCGGCTCCCTTCGGCCATAAGACCGATCCCCGCTACCCCCGGGTCGAACCCTAGCTCACTTCCCCCTCCCTCTCGCGCGGCTATCTTCTCATCCGCGCAAGGCCGAGCTGCTGTACCATACTTCACCTCGTCCGCGTGCCCACCATCGTCCCCGTGCCCTAGAACCTTGTCGGCAAGTTGCGTCGTCGTCCGCTTCATTGTCTTCACCCCTAATATCAAGCCGGGAGTCTCTGCACAACCAGATCACCGTCATCTCCTCGCAACAGCCACCGCGACGCCGCCGCTCGATCCGCCGCCCTCGCTGCACCCCGACCGCTCCCGAGGTCTCCATCGTCTCTCCCAGTGAGCTCTCCCCCGGTTCCCCTCGACCCCCGTCCTAAGCGACGCCGTAGACCTGCGCCCGCCCGTGGCCACCATGGCCGAAACTCGCTGCGGCCACCGCCGAGCTCCTGCGCGCCTTGGGCTCCACTGTCCGCGTCCGCCCGCGCCCTGCGCGCCCCTCGCCCCGCCCTCTACAGCTGCTCCGCGCCGCGCCGCGTCCCCCAACGTCGCGCCCCTGCTATGCTACTCCTATTGCGGCTCCTAGCTGCGTCGTGTACTGCCTGCTGCTACCGCGGTCTGCTGCTGCTACTTGCTGCTCTTCTTAGCTGCTGCTGCTCCAAGCCACTGCCGCTCCTTGCTACTAGTCGTTGTCGCCCTTGCCTCCCAGCGCCGGTTGGCTCTGGCCACAGCGCCTGTGTGCGGGCGAGAGCACATCGGCTGGATGTGCTCTGGCACACGCTCGGCCCTTGTTAATTAGCAGTAGGTTTAGTTAGGGGTATTTTAGTGCTAAGATTAGTCTAGTGGTAGATGACATGTAGGACCCCCTCTTTAAATAAGTTAGATTTATTTATTTGTTTAGGTAAATAGTCTATGACATGTGGGCCACACATGTCCTTTTGACTAGTCAAATTGACTTGGTCAATTCGAATTAAAAATAAATAAGAAAATCCAGAAAATCTTTTAAAACTTTGAAAAATCATAGAAAATAAACCGTAGCTAGGATGAAAAGGCTTTCTACATGAAAGTTGATCAGAAAAAAGAGACGAATCCAAATACACAGTCTGTTCATCCGCCATATGTCCCTAGTATAGCGAACCTGCAACCTTTCACCTCCGGTCCGTCTATCCGAAAACACAAAACACCGGGAAAACTTTTTCGGTTGTTTTCCCCCTTCGCCGGTATCACCTATCCCCGCGTTAGCTCACCCTGGCACCGCGTATTGCCTTGTTATATTTTGTGATGCTATTGTTTGCTCTATTATTTATTTGTCTCCCCTTCGTTGCTTCTTTTCGGTAGACTCCAATACCGCGATAGACCCCGAGACCATTGATGCTTTAGTGTTCGACTATGGCTACGCTTCCGAAGATTCCTTTCGTCTGCAAAGCTTCCAGGCAAGCCCCCCTTTGATCACCAGATATCGCCTACTCTTCTCTCTACTTCTTGCATTAGAGTAGTGTAGCATGTTACTGCTTTCCGTTAATCCTATCCTGATGCATAGCATGTCCTTGCTACTACTGTTGTTACCTTTACCTGCAATCCTAATGCTTAGTATAGGATGCTAGTTTATCATCAGTGGCCCTACATTCTTGTCCGTCTGCCATGCTATACTATCGGGCCGTGATCACTCGGGAGGTGATCACGAGTATATACTATTTACTTTATACATGATACATGTGGTGACTAAAGTCGGGTCAGCTCGTAGAGTACCCGCGAGTGATTCACGGATTGGGGGTTGAAAGGACCTTTGTCCCGACGGCCCTCTGTGTGGATCTTTGTGGCGGAGCAACATGGCAGGTTGAGACCACCTAGGTGAGAGGTGGACCTGGCCCTGGTCGGCGTTCACGGTTACTTCAAGATAACACGCTTAACAAGATCTTGGTATTTGATCTAAGTCCGGCCATTGGCCTATACGCACTAACCAACTACGCAGGAACAGTTATGGGCACTCGACGTCGTGGTATCAGCCGAAGCCTTCTTGACGTCAGCGACTGGGCGGCGCATGCCGGGTTGGACCGGAACGCCTGCTCTTGTGTAAGGGAGGCTAGGTCTGCTCGCGGGCCGCGTTCGCAACGTGCAGGTGTGCAATGGGCGATGGGCCCAGACCCCTGCACCATAGGATTTAGACCGGCGTGCTGACCTCTCTGTTGTGTCTAGGTAGGGCTGTGACGTGTTGATCTTCTGAGGCCGGACATGACCCAGGAAAGTGTGTCCAGAAAAAGGGGATCGAGCGTGTTGGGAAATGTGGTGCACCCTTATAGGGAAGATTATCTATTCGAATAGCCGTGTCCCTCGGTAAAAGGACGACCCGGAGTTGTGCCTTGACCTTATGACAACTATAACCGGATACTTAATAAAACACACCCTTCCAAGTGCCAGATACAATCGATGATCGCTCTCTCACAAGGCGATGAGGGGAGGATCACCGGGTAGGGTTATGCTATGCGATGTTATTTGGTGAACTTACCATCTACTCTCTTCTACATGCTGCAAGATGGAGGCGGACAGAATCGTAGTCTTCGACAGGACTAGCTATCCCCCTCTTATTCCGGCATTCTGCAGTTCAGTCCACATATACTACCCCATTTCATTGATACCAATGCATATGTAGTGTAGTTCCTTGCTTGCGAGTACTTTGGACGAGTACTCACGTTGCTTTGCTCCCCATTTCCCCCCTTTCTATACCTGATTGTTGCGACCAAACGACGGAGTCCAGGAGCCAGACGCCACCATCCATGACGACTCCTACTACACTGGAGGTGCCTACTACTACGTGCAGGCCACTAACGACGACCAAGAGTAGTTTAGGAAGATCCCAGGCAGGAGGCCTCCGCCTCTTTCGATCTGTATGTCAATTTCTGCTAGCCTTCTTAAGGCAAACTTGTTTAACTTATGTATGTACTCAGATATTGTTGCTTCCACGGACTCGTCTATTATCGAGCTCTTGTATTCGAGCCCTCGAGGCCCCTGGCTTGTAATATGATGCTTGTATGACTTATTTTATTTGTAGAGTTGTGTTGTGATATCTTCCCGTGAGTCCCTGATCTTGATCGTACATATTTGCGTGTATGATTAGTATACGATTGAATCGGGGGTGTCACAAGTTGGTATCAGAGCCGACTGTTTGTAGGAATCCCCCTTCCACATTCCTTGGCCGAAGTCGAGTCTAGACATTGCAAAACTTTTACTAACATGGATGTGTGCCTTACAGTCCCACGTTGCCATTTGGGTGGTATTAGGATCTTTTATTCCTCGTCTATAATCTGGGACTCTTATCTCTCTTCTATTCGGATTAAAATGGTTTTACTAACTCTAACATTAGGATCTCGTGATCACATCCACCTAAAGTTCCCCTTATTACAGATGATCGCCTGCTGCACTAGAAGATTCCGAAGATAATCTTCGATGTTCTCTCAAGACACTTGTGCCCATCGCCTTTGCAAATTCCCTACCACTGTTATATCATTATGGATAACTACATACACTTGCCATTTTCCATCCCATTGATCTTGTTATTACAAGATATCTTGGAAATTCTGTCTATTGTTCCGAGAATACTTTGTGACTACTGCCTTGTAGTTCTTTGCCGCCTGAATACCCCTACGGATAATTTCTCGCACTTATCAAGTATCCGCTCATCCCCAGTTGATTCATGTATTTCACAAAAGTCTTCGAAATACCCTTCGATCTCCAAAAATCCTTAACAACCTATTGCTCTTGAAATTCTTGCTTGCTTGCATTATGATTAACCTCATAAGTTCGGTAATCTTATCGACATCCCTTGTCATTATCATTTTGAGTCCGTTGATTCAATAAGTTGTGAATGCTCGCAATCCTTAATCAGATCCTAGAATTCATCCTTCCAGCTCAGACATCATTTTAAACATGAGTTGGATCTCGACCAATCAAATTGCCATCGATTGTACCCCTAAGGCTATTCAACTTATCCATCCCTAATCAGAGCATTGCTTCTGATCCCTTGTCTTCGAATTCATAATTCCTTTGCATTTGAGCTTTGAGTTAGTCGGTTATTTCCATAATCTGATCTCCTTGCATTCTTTAATCCACTGGTTGACCGCCGATGCTCGCATCAGACCCCTTGTGGACCACCAGACCCTTTTGCCGGATTTTATCTGACAGTGTCCTTCGTATTCATTAAACTTGTTAGCCTTTCATCGGATACATAATGCCTTTGGTAAATTGTATCCCCTGCTTTTGTCAACCATACTCTTCTCCCGAGCTTGAGTTATTCGCTCCTGAAGTTGGTGGTGTGTGTTCATAAGATGTCCCGATGGGTTAAACCTATGCCATCCTTACTCTGTGTGAACCCGAAAGATTACATGGGTCATACTTATCGGGTATTGCACCAGGTAAAACTTTCAATAACTAATGTCATTTTTGAAAAGCGAGAGGTGAATGGAAGGTTATACATTGAAGAAGTGGGAGTCGACCTTGAACTTGTGTTCATGCCCATGGACACGATGTAGATCCTATCACGGAAGCTTCTTGTAATAATAACTATTGCCTTTATATAATATCATCTGGTATCAGTGAATTGATCATTTGCAATCGTGTTTCCGACCATATGTTCTTCTCTGATCCCATTTCTCGGGCAAGTTTAAGTACTTGTCTTCTGCAGATCATTGCACCTGTCCAACCTTTAATTTGATCTACCGTTGAGTATTACACTTTGGTATCTCGAGAATATCGAAGAACTGTGTTGCTTCCTATGAGTCTTCATCTTGTATTGCTTTTCACCATTTTCAGATTTCCTTCGGGTTCTGAGTTATTAGTCACTCGAGAACACCGATAATTGAATCGATTCTGCACTCCGATTCAATAACTCTAAGTAATTTTGTTGCCTACGAGTTTAATAATCCTTCAAGTCATTCCTAGCCTGATTGGCTATATCATTATCGTGCTAAATTTTAACTGTGCTACCTGGTGCTTCTTCTCGAAGCACAATTTTTGATGATGAGCTAAGCTTACGTCGATCTTCCTGGTCATATCATCCCGCCTTGAACAACAAGCTTGATTTCGAGTTTGTGTCATACCCATGGTTCCAATAACCTTCGCTTCATCATTCCTTCAACTTAGTGTCATCGCCGATCGATTACATCTTCATGAGATCTCTCGACAAATGTGTCGTAATCATCATCAGCATTCTGAGCTCTTCCAGGATATCAATTGAATTCATGATGAGAAATGCCATCCTTATCTCCTCGATGATTTTTATTAACATCGACAACATTCTTGCATTCACTCTGACCCAAAACTTGTTCATGTTTTGTGTTGCACCTAGAGTTCCTTTCTATCCAACTTATATTAGGATTCTATCTTGGAATTTTATGTCAAGGATGTTGAGAGAATTGCTCCAGCTATTAATTCTTTCTATAGTGATACTTCTCACCATCACCATTCTTTCTTGGTCCCCGTGCCGATTCTAATAGGGACACTAACAAGTGAACGATACTGTTTGGATTCTGCCCTTCTAGCAACCCTATTGCTTTGAAGTGAATGGGAGATTGATTCATTTTAATTCTTTTGTTCATTAAGTCGTCATTCTAACATTTATCGTACAACCCTCCCATATTTCGGGTGCACCTGTCAACCAATGTTTAATTGTGTATGTTTTTCTCGAGCATACCACATTATATCATTTGATCTGACAAATGTTATCTCCTTGTTCACATAAGTGTGGAAAATCCATCTTTTGAAAATCTCAATGAATTATCGCTAAGTTCATCAGCCACCTCCTCGTCCTCTCCTTGGTTAAATGATGAACTCTTGTTTCGGAACTTGCTTCCATAGTTAATTTCTCGAGAATCTTACAATGACATCTCGTCAATTTGTGTTGCACCTTTTCTTCTCAGGCATCTTGAGTCCAAGGTATCCTGACACCAATCAGATCTAAATCTCGGTCAGATATGATGGTTGGAACGTAATTCCAAGAGTTATAAGATTGGTATTTATATGAACCGGTAAGGTGATGTCATGCCTAGCACGCCTGGGCGGATGACCTATTGTTATAGTTTCCTTTGTAGCAAGGTTAACCATTCTTCCGTGAGGAAATTGTAAGACTTATTCTATAAGTTGTTTCTGATGGATCCTTGTGTATCCAAAGTCTGACCTTTACTTGACGACCATGTCAAGGCTATCCCGAAGCATGACCGTGGTACTTCAAACATCCTTAAGAACATTTGAAGCACAATGCTAAATTTTTCATATCAATTATTCAAACACCGTTGTATGGGTAACGTCATGAAATTCCTCTCCCCTTACCTAAATGGTTTTCTACCTTCTATTCGGTCTTGGATATCATGCTCTGCTTGTCCTTGGGAAGGATATACCCCTGGAATATGTGTTTTAACACATTTTCCTTTCCATTGTTCTGTTTAATCTGATAATCATATTTTCCTTTCCATTGTTTGGTTTAACCTTTTCTTGTGATCTATATGATCTAAGCAGTAATATTCTCCTGCTTATGTAAACACCTCGTTGTACAATTCTGTCAGCAAGACCCTGTTACTATTGTTGATGACATTACGGTAGCCACCGTTGGACGAGAACTTTGCCTATTGGTCCGCCTTGTTCAACGAGCAGGAAAATGGTTCTCTTCGTCCCTCGCCCTTGGTACTCATGTTGTTGCCGACATAACTGATAGGCTATCCTCTAACATACCTTGCTTACATGATCGTGCAAGATGACATCGCCCTTCCTACTTTTAACACAAAAGGTGGGCCCACAACCCACAGTTTCACAGGATCGATACCTGACTCTCTTGTACACCCCTGTTTCCAAAGTTATTCCTCACGCTTGGATTCGTATGTAGATCACGAACCACCTTCCTAGAAATGATCTACTCTAATATCAAACGCAATATTTATTTTCGTTTCTCTGAACCCTTCTCGCCTTCTAATTAGGCATCGAATGATTGCCTACCTGTTTGACACTTTTGTACCGTCGCAAATTGGTCTCAATGAATTCCCTGAGTTGCAACTCAAGAAATAAGTCTTGTCTTCTTCCTTGAGTTCACCTTCATATGCTCAACTTGTGGGGATGCGTTCATCCAGAGTTTTCCCACTTATCACGTTCGTAGGATGATGAAGATCCTGAAGAAAGAACGACAACTTCATCAAGAAGCCTTGATGTACAGAAATGAAAACATCAACACTATGAATCAACTTCTTCGACAAGAGAAACCAAGAACGAGAAGATCCATTAGAATTTCGTAACAAGAACTTCCCGCTTGCTCCACCTCCTAAATCTCGGGACGAGATTTCTTGTAGTGGAGGAGATTTGTAACACCTCGAGAATCATGCTATAGTAATCTCCCTCTAATGGTGGCCATGTCATCGTGATTACTATGCAAATTTCCACTTGTCCAAAAATCAAAGTCAAATTCAAATTTAAATTGCAAGTGAAATTATTATTTCTGCTAACAGTAAAACAAAAATGTTCGATGGTTCGCAAATAATCACTAAGGAATTATCATGTAGAAACCAATATCATTTGACTCACAGATAAATCCGTAGTAATATTTAAGTGGTCCAACATCACTAAAACAAACCTTTTAAATTCAAACACAAACTTAGATAGTTGTTTTTGAGCCCAAACTTTTTGTGCAGTCCAAGAATAACATCTAGTATTTATGTGCCAAGTTTCAACCCTGGCAAAATTCATTTAAGTACACAACTTATACACAAAACTGGGGAAAATGCAAAATAGAAAATAGGAAAAGAGAAAAGAGAAAAGAGAAAAGGGCCAATGAACTACTATGCACTTGGCCTACTACTACAGTAACAAGGCCCAGCCCACAACCAACCATCCCCTACCTTGCTACAGAAAAGAAATCGTGGCGGCCATACAGGCCGCCATGGCCACCGATGGCGCCATGTCAGCCATCCCCCCGGCTCCCTTCAGCCATAAGACCGATCCCTGCTACCCCCGGGTCAAACCCTAGCTCACTTCCCCCTCCCTCTCGAACGGCTATCTTCTCACCCGCGCAAGGCCGAGCTGCTGTAGTCATACTTCACCTCGTCCGCGTGCCCACCATCGTCCCCGTGCCCTAGAACCTTGTCGGCAAGTTGCGCCGTCGTCCGCTTAATCGTCTTCGCCCCCAATATCAAGCCGGGAGTCTCTGCACAACCAGATCACTGTCATCTCCTCGCAACAGCCACCGCGACACCGCCGCTCGATCCGCCGCCCTCGCTGCACCCCGACCGCTCCCGAGGTCTCCATCGTCTCTCCTGGTGAGCTCTCCCCCGGTTCCCCTCGACCCCCGTCTGAAGCGACGCCGTAGACCTGCGCCCGCCCGGCCACCATGGCTGAAACTCGCCGCCGAGCTCCTACGCGCCTTGGGCTCCACTGTCCGCGTCCGCCCGCGCCTTGCGCGCCCCTCGCCCCGCCCCCTACAGCTGCTCCGTGCTGCGGCGCGTCCCCCAACGTCGCGCCCTGCTATGCTGCTCCTATTGCCGCTCCTAGCTGCATCGTGTACTGCCTGCTGCTACCGCGGTCTGCTGCTGCTACTTGCTGCTCTTCTTAGCTGCTGCTGCTCCAAGCCACTGTCGCTCCTTGCTACTAGTCACTGTCGCCCTTGCCTCCCAGCGCCGGCTGGCTCTGGCCACGGCGCCTGTCTACGGGCGAGAGCACATCGGCTGGCTGTGCTCTGGCACATACGGGTGGCCCTTGTTAATTAGCAGTAGGTTTAGTTAGGGGTATTTTAGTGCTAAGATTAGTCTAGTGGTAGATGACATGTAGGACCCCCTCTTTAAATAAGTTAGATTTATTTATTTGTTTAGGTAAATAGTCCATGACATGTGGGCCACACATGTCCTTTTGACTAGTCAAATTGACTTGGTCAATTCGAATTAAAAATAAATAAGAAAATCCAGAAAATCTTTTAAAACTTTGAAAAATCATAGAAAATAAACCGTAGCTAGGATGAAAAGGCTTTCTACATGAAAGTTGATCAGAAAAACGAGACGAATCCAAATATGCAGTCTGTTCATCCGCCATACCTCCCTAGTATAGCGAACCTGCAACCTTTCACCTCCGGTCCGTCTGTCCAAAAACACAAAACACCGGGAAAACTTTTTCGGTTGTTTTCCCCCTTTGCCGGTATCACCTATCCCCGCGTTAGCTCACCCTGGCACCACGTATTGCCTTGTTATATTTTGTGATGCTATTGTTTGCTCTGTTATTTATTTGTTTCCCCTTCATTGCTTCTTTTCGGTAGACTCCGATACCGCGATAGACCCCGAGACCATTGATGCTTTGGTGTTCGACTACGGCTACGCTTCCGAAGATTCCTTTCGTCTGCAAAGCTTCCAGGCAAGCCCCCTTTTGATCACCAGATATCGCCTGCTCTTCTCTCTCCTTCTTGCATTAGAGTAGTGTAGCATGTTACTGCTTTTCGTTAATCCTATCCTGATGCATAGCCTGTCCTTGCTACTACCGTTGTTACCTTTACCTGCAATCCTAATGCTTAGTATAGGATGCTAGTTTATCATCAATGGCCCTACATTATTGTTCGTCTGCCATGCTATACTATCAGGCCGTGATCACTCGGGAGGTGATCACGGGTATATACTATTTACTTTATACATGATACATGTGGTGACTAAAGTTGGGTCGGCTCATAGAGTACCCACGAGTGATTCACGGATTGGGGGTTGAAAGGACCTTTGTCCCGACGGCCCTCTATGTGGATCTTTGTGGCGGAGCGACATGGCAGGTTGAGACCACCCAGGTGAGAGGTGGGCCTGGCCCTGGTCGGCGTTCGCGGTTACTTCAAGATAACATGCTTAACGAGATCTTAATATTTGATCTAAGTCCGGCCATTGGCCTATACGCACTAACCAACTACGCGGGAACAGTTATGGGCACTTGACGTCGTGGTATCAGCCGAAGCCTTCTTGACGTCAGTGACTGAGCGGTGCATGCCGGGTTGGACTGGAACGCCTGCTCTTGTATAAGGGAGGCTAGGTCTGCTCGCCGGCCGTGTTCGCAACGTGCAGGTGTGCAATGGGCGATGGGCCAAGACCCCTGCGCCATAGGATTTAGACTGGCGTGCTGACCTCTCTGTTGTGCCTAGGTAGGGCTACAACGTGTTGATCTTCCGAGGCCGGACATGACCCCGGAAAGTGTGTCCGGACAAAGGGGATCGAGCATGTTGGGAAATGTGGTGCACCCCTGCAGGGAAGATTATCTATTCAAATAGCCGTGTCCCTAGGTAAAAGGACGACCCGGAGTTGTGCCTTGACCTTATGAAAACTATAACCGGATACTTAATAAAACACACCCTTCCAAGTGCTAGATACAACCGGTGATCGCTCTCTCACAAGGCGACGAGGGGAGGATCACCGGGTAGGGTTATGCTATGCGATGTTACTTGGTGAACTTACCATCTACTCTCTTCTACATGCTGCAAGATGGAGGCGGCCAGAATCGTAGTCTTTGACAGGACTAGCTATCCCCCTCTTATTCCGGCATTCTGCAGTTCAGTCCACATATACTACCCCCTTTCATTGATACCAATGCATATGTAGTGTAGTTCCTTGCTTGCGAGTACTTTGGATGAGTACGCACGTTGCTTTGCTCCCCATTTCCCCCCTTTCTATACCTGATTGTTGCGACCAGACGACGGAGTCCAGGAGCCAGATGCCACCATCCATGACGACTCCTACTACATTGGAGGTGCCTACTATTACGTGCAGGCCACTGACGACGACCAAGAGTAGTTTAGGAAGATCCCAGGCAGGAGGCCTCCGCCTCTTTTGATGTGTATGTCAGTTTGTGCTAGCCTTCTTAAGGCAAACTTGTTTAACTTATGTATGTACTCAGATATTGTTGCTTCCACTGACTCGTCTATTATCGAGCTCTTCTTTTCGAGCCCTCGAGGCCCCTGGCTTGTAATCTGATGCTTGTATGACTTATTTTATTTGTAGAATTGTGTTGTGATATCTTCCCGTGAGTCCCTGATCTTGATCGTACACGTTTGCGTGTATGATTAGTGTATGATTGAATCGGGGGTGTCACATGGAACTTGCCGATGGCAAGGCGTCTGACTGGCCTAGGGTGTGTGGCGAGGATGTGGGACAATGCGTCTAAGAATTTGTGATCCCCACAATAGAGCTCGTCATCGTTGATGAGGTCCAGAGGGGTGGAGTGCTAGAGGGGCCGCCACTATCAGGAGAGGACAGTGGTTCACATGCCAAATTTGATGGGGAGTAGGGATAAGATGGTTA